>NC_091552.1:34316071-34323571 GCF_042767895.1 Penaeus vannamei | reverse complement strand
CAGGAGCTTTATAAATTACTGCGAGGCATTATAGATATTAACAATGCGACTGTCCAAATTATCAGGTAAAAATACTGTAAATTGAAATATAAAATATGCAAATACAAAATTGTATAACTAGGAACATTGTCTTTGTACGGAAATCTATATAGAAATACATATTTATCTATAGCTATATAAATCTCTACATAGGATCACGTGGCCAAAGTACATAACCTATACACTGCCTTTCTATGAGACATTACAACGGTTACTGAGAGCATTGATAATGGCAATAATAAAGATAAAACAATAACTAAGGTAAAGATGAAAACAACAGCAACAACAATAATAATAGTTATTATGGCTATGTTGATTAAAAATAGTAATGACAATACTAATATTTTTTATTAATAACAAAGAGAAGGTATTACCAGCTGCACTCCTATCATTTTTTTTTCTTTTTTTACAATTACCAAAATATTACTGTTGGAAGTAAAACCTATCAGTTTAATATCTCTTAGGTTCGGTTTTCGATATTATTCTTAAGAGGGACAGAAAGAGAAAATGGGTAATAGTAATATGAATAATAAATGAGCGAAAACAAAATGGATCCATATTTTCATTCCCGAGATAAATTTCGAAACGGATGGAAATATTTTGTTGGATGAAATAATAATAACAATAATAATAAAAATATATGACAGATAATATCGCTCAAATAGCTCATTTTCAAGTTAAAAACCCAAAGGTTTATATCCGCAGAGAACAAAATAATAAAATAGGAAATACCAGCAATAGAAAATGACTAACAATTGCATGGCCGAAGTTTGAAGTAAACATAAAAAAATGAAAAGAAAAGATTACAAAAACTTTATGATTAAAAAAAAAATCATTCAATATCATTTAAAATTTTAGATGAAAAGAAAAGATCACATAAACTTCATGATTAAAACAAGAAATCAATCAATATCCTTTTCTTTCGGTTTGCAAGGAGAGGGGAGAGGCTTTATTCTTGTTCTTGTTGCTATTCTTGTTATTGTTGTGCTTGCCTCGAGTCTCCTCTTTCAAGTGGCCAGCGGGAGGGCGAGATGGTGTGCTGTTACTCCTCAAGATCCCCAAGACGTAATGCGATGACTGTAGAGGTCGACCTTGAAATCCAAGCAGAAGGAAAAACAGCTGAACGATTTGGCCGTTGGAATGGTCGGGATAAGGAGGTTGTTTTGAGGTGGAGGGGCTGTGGAGGCGGTCCTTCTGCTGCTCTCTGCTGGGCCGGGTACTTTCTCTGTTTTTGTTTTGTTTTGATCTCTCTCTCCCTCTGTCTGTCTGTCTGTCTGTCTGTCTGTCTGTCTGTCTGTCTGTCTGTCTGTCTGTCTGTCTGTCTGTCTCTCTCTCTCTGTCTGTCTCTGTCTCTCTCTATCTTATGTGTCTTTTACGTTTTCTGTGTTTGACAAGTTTTTTCTTCTCTCGTCTTTCAGTCTCTCGTGATTTCTTTTTCTCTCTCTCTCATTCATACTCATTTTCTCTCACTCTCTCACTCTTTTCACTCTCTTACTCATTTTCTTTCACTTCCACTCTCACTCATTTCTCACTCTTTCGCTCACTCGATTACTAATTTTCTCTCTCTCTATTTCTCTCCGAATTTATATCTGCATGTGCGCTTAGATTTATATATTTTCCACATGCATATGACTCACGTAAACTACTATCTCCTGTAAGATCAAACATTTCTTCACCTCCCTTTTATTCCTTCACATATGTATTTATTGATGATTTGTTTATCATCATTTCGTTATTGTTATCATCGTTATCGTAATCACTATCGTTATATTTACCCTTATCGTTATCGTTATCATGTTTATTGTCATTATCATTATCATCATCATCATATATGTTCTTATTGATAATCATTATTTGTATAATTACTGGTGAAAGAAAATTGTCAGCGATCAGACGTAATCATCATCGAAAACACACCTGCAAGCGCGTGCATCGAGTGCCTGCGATCTTTAATGTTCTTGGTCTTTGTTGTTCGTTATGTCTGGCATTCGGGTTCGAGACGTTTTAAAGAGCCATAAATAGGATAGATGACATGTGAGATTGTCGTATTGTTTCCTTTTGGCGGCCATGTGTGAGGCTGTGAGGAAGGGGAGGGGGTGTGGGAGGGAGGGGAAAGGGTGGAGGAGGGAGGGGAGGGGGTGATGGAGGGAGGGGTGGGAGGAGGGGGTGTTGTAGGGAGGGGAGGGAGGGAAGGGGGGTGGAGGAGGGAGGGGAGGGGTTGTAGGAGGAAAGGGTGAAGGAGGGAGGAGGGATGGGGAAGAGGGGGTGAATGAGAGAGGGTGGATGGGTGGGGGATAAGGAGGTGAAGGAGGGAGGGGAGGGGTGGTGGAGGAGGGCAAGAGAGAGGGGTTGGAAGAACTGAAGGAAGAAGAAAAATTAAAAAGGTATGAAATAGAAAGAAAGCTAACCGATTAAATGACTTAGAAACGACATATTTTTTCACATACGCAAACTATCACATGGAAATATGAAGAAGTGATCGTCCACAAGTCAGTTTTCTAGATGCTTTTTTTTTTACTGCTATTTGTAGGCTTTGGAATAAATTTATGTCAGAGATTATAAATACTACGACTCGATCAGCTAACATGCTTTTGTTACGTAAATAACTCTTTCTATTCTGACTCTCGATAATTTTAAAAGATCAGCTAACATGCTTTTCTTATGTAAATAATTCTTTCTATTCTGACTCTCGATAATTTTAAAAGATCAGCTAACATGATTTTCTTACGTAAATAACTCTTTCTATTCTTTCATTCTTTCTTAGCTGTGTCTTGACCTTTACTGAGACCTTTGGTGGTATAAATCTCGATTTTTTTTAGAGTGGCTCATTTTATAGCTTACAATAATAATAACGACGGTGATAATAAAGAAACGAGAAGATATGAAAAAGATACGTATAAATGTATGTGTGTAAAGGAAAACATAAATTCAGACGTGAAAAAAAATGCAATTTACTTCTATATAAAATAATAATAATAATAATAATAATAATAACAATAAGTCCATAACTTGCATTGCGTTTTCAGTTAATTGTTTTTATTAGTTATATTGATTATAGTTAATTTTGTTTACGATCATCATGGTTCTCGGAAAGTTTTAATATATCTCGCCGAATTTTTTTTTATTTATTTTCTGCAATCATTTTTACACAGTATTCTCTAGTATTGTACATAAAAAAGGAAGAATATATCAATTTGAGTTCAAGTGTTTGATAGAGTCAAGAGACTTATATAAAAATAACAACTTGATATCCTTATGAGGTAACGACGATTAATTAATTCTTATTGCATTATGATTGGTTGCTTGAGTAACCCTTTACCCCCCCCCCTCCCACCCGGCCTTTGTGTTTATGCCCCTCTCCCCCCCCCCCCCATTCTCCCCCTTTCTTTCTCTCGTGCATGACGTCATCAGTAAGTCTAATGATAGTGGCTTCAGCACGTTTTCTCTTTATCTGTTATTTGACATCATTCTCTCCAGAACTGTCTCTCTCTCTTTCTCTCTCTCTTGGTCTGTCTGTCTGTCTGTCTGTCTGTCTGTCTGTCTGTCTGTCTCTCTCTCTCTCTCTCTCTCTCTCTCTCTCTCTCTCTCTCTCTCTCTCTCTCTCTCTCTCTCTCTCTCCCTTTCCCTTTTTCTCTGTCTTCTTTTCTTCCTTCCCTCTCCCTTTCTCTCTGTCACCTCCCCCCCTCTCTCTCTCCTCCCTTTCTCTCTGTCTCCTTCCTTCCTCCCCCCTCTCTCTCTTCCCTCCTTCCCCTTTCCCTCTGTCTCCTTCCTTCCTTCCCTCCCTTTGTCTCTCTCTCTCTCCTTCCCTCCCTCCCTCTCTCTCTTTCCCTCCCTTTCTCTCTCTCTCCCTCCCTCTCCCCTCTCTCCTCTTCTCCCATATTCCCCCCTTGGTCGTCTCCCTCCTCCCCCCTTTTACCTATTTAACTCACCTCGAGGGAACACGGGCGAAGGGAGGTCAGGATGGGAAAGATGAATGAAGTCCCACGTTCTTTTTCTTACTTATCCCTTTACTCCGCATCTTTCTCTTTCTCTTTCTTTGTCTTTCGCCTTTTCCTTCGCCCCCCTTTCTCTCTCTCTCTCTCTTTTATTTTCTAGCTCTCTTTCATTCTGTCTCTCTCTCTCTCTCTCTCTTTCTCTCTGTCTCTTTCATTCTCTCTCTTTATCTTTCATTCTATTTCTCTTTCTCTTTCATTCACTCTCTCTCTTTATCTTTCATTCTCTCTCTCTTTCTCTTTCATTCTCTCTGTCTCTCTTTCATTCTCTCTCTCTTTCTCTTTCATTCTCTCTCTCTCTCTCTCTCTCTCTCTCTCTCTCTCTCTCTCTCTCTCTCTCTCTCTCTTTTCTTCTCTCTTTCTTCTTTCTTCTAATTTCTCTTCCTCGCTTTATCTCAACTCTCTTTCTCTCTACTCCTTCCCCTCTTCTCTCTACTCCTCTCTCTCACTTCTCCTCTCGCTAAGGAGTGACAAGATTTCACGTCTAAATAAATCCCTTTTGGGGAATTTCGCCGAAGGAGGTCGGGTATCCAGACGTCAATAATTCCCCGTTTTCAGAAGGATAGTCGGATGTCAGGAAGGATAAGGGTGAGGGGGGGGGGATGTGGGGCGGGGGAGGGGGAGGGGGGGTGCGGGGGCGGGGGGAGGGGGGAAGGGGGTGGGTTGTGGAGCGAAAAGGTGGGGGAGAGTGGTAGAGGGGGAGGGAGAGGGGGGAGAAGAGAGAGGGGTGACAGGAGACGGAAGGAGAGGAGGGAGGAGGAGGAAGAAGAGAGAGAAGAGAGAGAGGGGTGACAGGAGACGGAAGGAGAGGAGGAGGGAGGAGGAAGAAGAAGAGAGAGAGGGGTGACAGGAGACGGAAGGAGAGGAGGACGGAGGAGGGAGGAGAAGAAGAGAGGGAGAGGGGAAGGGTGATGGATAAGAAGAGAGAAGGAGAGAAAGGAGATTAAAAGAGAGGAAAGAAAGAAGTATGAGAGAGAGAAAAAAAAAGGAAAAGAGAGAGAATGAGAAAGGAAAGTAGAGCCAGGGACAAGGAGGAGGAGAAGAAGAAGACGAAACAGACACACACACACACACAAACAAACCAAGAGAGAAAGACAAACCGAAGGAACAAGACAAAGCCATAAATCACATTCCTGCGCGTTGTACACAGTTGAGTTGTACATCGGCCCCCGTATTACATTACACCGAAGCCGAAAGTGACTGAAGAGCAATTGACGGGGCTGTTTGGGCAACCCTCGTGCAACGGGAGAGCAATTGCCTCTTACTCACGCCCCTGTGGCAGCGGGAGAGCAATTGCCTCTTACTCACGCCCCTGTGGCAACGGGAGAGCAATTGCCTCTTACTCACGCCCCTGTGGCAACGGGAGAGCAATTGCCTCTTACTCACGCCCCTGTGGCAACGGGAGAGCAATTGCCTCTTACTCACGCCCCTGTGGCAACGGGGTAGCAATTGCCTCTTACTCACGCCCCTGTGGCAACGGGAGAGCAACTGCCTCTTACTCACGCCCCTGTGGCAACGGGAGAGCAATTGCCTCTTACTCACCTCCCTGTGGCAACGGGAGAGCAATTGCCTCTTACTCACGCCCCTGTGGCAACGGGAGAGCACCGCTCTCTACTCACCTCCCTGTGGCAACGGGAGAGCAATTGCCTCTTACTCACCTCCCTGTGGCAACGGGAGAGCAGTGCCTCTTACTCACGCCCCTGTGGCAACGGGAGAGCAACTGCCTCTTACTCACGCCCCTGTGGCAACGGGAGAGCAATTGCCTCTTACTCACCTCCCTGTGGCAACGGGAGAGCAATTGCCTCTTACTCACGCCCCTGTGGCAACGGGAGAGCAATTGCCTCTTACTCACCTCCCTGTGGCAACGGGAGAGCAATTGCCTCTTACTCACGCCCCTGTGGCAACGGGAGGGGTCGCCTCTTACTCACCTCCCTGTGGCAACGGGAGAGCAATTGCCTCTTACTCACCTCCCTGTGGCAACGGGAGAGCAACTGCCTCTTACTCACCTCCCTGTGGCAACGGGAGAGCAACTGCCTCTTACTCACCTCCCTGTGGCAACGGGGTAGCAATTGCCTCTTACTCACCTCCCTGTGGCAACGGGAGAGCAATTGCCTCTTACTCACCTCCCTGTGGTAACGGGAGAGCAATTGCCTCTTACTCACGCCCCTGTGGCAACGGGAGAGCAATTGCCTCTTACTCACCTCCCTGTGGCAACGGGAGAGCAATTGCCTCTTACTCACCTCCCTGTGGCAACGGGAGAGCAATTGCCTCTTACTCACGCCCCTGTGGCAACGGGGTAGCAATTGCCTCTTACTCACCTCCCTGTGGCAACGGGAGAGCAATTGCCTCTTACTCACCCCCCTGTGGCAACGGGAGAGCAATTGCCTCTTACTCACCTCCCTGTGGCAACGGGAGAGCAATTGCCTCTTACTCACGCCCCTGTGGCAACGGGATAGCACTTGCCTCTTACTCACGCCCCTGTGGCAACGGGGTAGCAATTGCCTCTTACTCACCTCCCTGTGGCAACGGGAGAGCAATTGCCTCTTACTCACGCCCCTGTGGCAACGGGAGAGCAATTGCCTCTTACTCACCTCCCTGTGGCAACGGGAGAGCAACTGCCTCTTACTCACGCCCCTGTGGCAACGGGAGAGCAATTGCCTCTTACTCACGCCCCTGTGGCAACGGGGTAGCAATTGCCTCTTACTCACGCCCCTGTGGCAACGGGAGAGCAATTGCCTCTTACTCACCTCCCTGTGGCAACGGGAGAGCAACTGCCTCTTACTCACGCCCCTGTGGCAACGGGAGAGCAATTGCCTCTTACTCACCTCCCTGTGGCAACGGGGTAGCAATTGCCTCTTACTCACGCCCCTGTGGCAACGGGAGAGCAATTGCCTCTTACTCACCTCCCTGTGGCAACGGGAGAGCAACTGCCTCTTACTCACCTCCCTGTGGCAACGGGAGAGCAACTGCCTCTTACTCACGCCCCTGTGGCAACGGGAGAGCAATTGCCTCTTACTCACCCCCCTGTGGCAACGGGAGAGCAATTGCCTCTTACTCACGCCCCTGTGGCAACGGGGTAGCAATTGCCTCTTACTCACCTCCCTGTGGCAACGGGATAGCACTTGCCTCTTACTCACGCCCCTGTGGCAACGGGGTAGCAATTGCCTCTTACTCACCTCCCTGTGGCAACGGGAGAGCAATTGCCTCTTACTCACGCCCCTGTGGCAACGGGGTAGCAATTGCCTCTTACTCACCTCCCTGTGGCAACGGGAGAGCAATTGCCTCTTACTCACGCCCCTGTGGCAGCGGGATAGCAATTGCCTCTTACTCACCTCCCTGTGGCAACGGGAGAGCAATTGCCTCTTACTCACCTCCCTGTGGCAACGGGAGAGCAATTGCCTCTTACTCACGCCCCTGTGGCAGCGGGATAGCAATTGCCTCTTACTCACCTCCCTGTGGCAACGGGGTA
>NC_091552.1:34308571-34311071 GCF_042767895.1 Penaeus vannamei | reverse complement strand
TTTTTCCGTTCCTTATCCCCTCTTCCCTTTCCACTCACTTTTTTATTCCCGCTTTTGTCATTTTAACTGGCTGGCCGATTGATTAGCTTTTCGACCGACTGACTGACTGGGATATTTCGACAGACTGGGTTGATTGACTGAATGACTGGTCGATTATTTGACTGGCTGACTGACCATCTGACTGGACGATTGAAGCTGACTGTCTGAATGGCTGAATGTTGACTTCCTAATTGACTGTTTGGCTGGTTTATTCACTGTTTGCAAGACTAACTGCTGTTTGACTGGTTGATTGACTGCAACATATCTGAGGCCTGGCTATGCAATGTCCATCATTTTAACATTAATTGACGGTAAGGAGCCGTCATTTTTTTTCGATTTTATGCACTGGTGTTTCAAACTCTTAATTTATAATTGGCTAAATTTTGAAACCGCGAATACATTTTTTTATTTATTTATTTTTTTTTTTGATAACTGATTCCTTTGGCTTCATAAGAGCAATATGTATCACTATTTTCGGTGAACAATTAGGGATTATATACTTACTTTTCGAGTGTAATCTTTCTGGATATAAATTTTCCTTACTGATTTCTAAACACTAGTGCCCGGTTTCCCAATCTGAAATTTCTTAAAGGAAATTTTCAAAGGTAAGCGCTACCGAGAACAATTATTTTTAATGTGATGATTTACAAGGAGCATAGATAAAAAAAAAAGAAAAAAAAGACACCTCTCACGTCTAATTCAGAGATGAAGTGATTAAGAATAAAAAAATGTTTGATAAAATGACGTTCGGTTGCATTCGGATGACAGGTTGATAAAAGTACGTTTCCTTGTAACTTTCATTATATTATAGCTAGACTTTCCATGTAATTTTCCTCTTATTCTTGCTTGTGCGAGATCTCAAACCTTGACCTTTTTATTAATTGATCCATTACTTTGATTTTTCTTATGTAAAGGGGATGAGATTCGGTTCCATTTTTCCGCTGTAATGATTTATTTCAGGAATCGTTGATCTGATTTTTGAGCAGAAGGGAGGTCGGCCTAAGTGACCGCGATTCAGATTTCTCCAATTTTTATTTTACTTATTTATATACAAGATTTTGTGAAATATCTGTTAATTTCAACCGAGGAATGGCGAAAATCTCTGATATATATATACATACACATACACATATGTACTTATATATATCTACATATACATTGTGTGTGTGTGCATGTGTGTGTGCGTGTGTGTGTGTGTGTGTGTGTGTGTGTGTGTGTGTGTGTGTGTGTGTGTGTGTGTGTGTGAGTGAGTGAGTGAGTGAGTGAGTGAGTGAGTGAGTGAGTGAGTGAGTGAGTGAGTGAGTGAGTGAGTGAGTGAGTGAGTGTGTGTGTGTATGTATGTGTGTGTGTGTGCGTGCAGACAGAAAAAAAAACACTTTCGTTGCCTTGGCTTGTGGTCGATTAGGACCCGGGCGTTATTCCGTGTCGTGGGCGGAGCATCTTGTTAACCCTTCCCATGGCAAGTGTTGCCGTATGACGATCTCATTGCCGAGACTAATGAACCGGTTATTTTGAGCGAACATTTCGTTGTTTTGTCTAAATTGGGATATAAAGGCTTCAGATGGACTGGCAAATGGTTCACATGGATGCTTCTGAATATACATGGAATGGAAAATGCACCTTATGCGCAATGGAGAGATCTCACAGTTTGCGAGGAGCTATTTTTAATGACGGAACAGGCAATAGCAAGAACGCGCCACGACCCTTGGAGGCTGTTGTAGCGGTAGATGGAAGGAATACAAATTAGTATTATAAACCTATATTATTTTAATTTTAATCAACACACTCTAATGTAAAAGACTAAATATATTTTTATAAGGAAATTCATGTTAACCGTTAAATTGATTATGCGTCCGAGAGAGTTGTACAAAAATAAAAACAATTGAAGACATGGACGCTCATTTGACATTGCTAAATCAGAAAAAGGCGAAATAGTGAATACCAGATTTTCACTTTTCCAAATGTAAAATAATAATGATAATACCAATGATTTTGAGATGGACATTGCGCAAAAAGAAAGAATTCGAAATGTTTTCTAGACTAGATAAACAATGTAACTGAAAAAGGAATTTGATTTTCCTCTCATTTCCCAGGAGGAATACACATGGAATCATAGAAAATGGAGAATAGGAAAGATTTAATCCTCTGATATAGTCCTTATTTTTGCTTATATTCAAAATAAGGCGTAAATAAGTGTAGACATTTATAGAAGTAAATTATAAAATTCTAGAACTTAAATATAAACCCTTCTTTTATAAGGTCTAAATAACTGCGGGAAATACAATCTGTATCCTGTCAGCGCCATCTTTTTTTTTTTTTTTTTAACATTTACTCTTTTTATATTTGGAATGTGTATATATTGTCACTCAATATAATTTTATGATTTTTTAGTTAACATACAAATAATCAAACTTGCACTTTACTAATGTGTAATGACTCCAGCACTTACATCATAATGTTA
>NC_091552.1:34303571-34306071 GCF_042767895.1 Penaeus vannamei | reverse complement strand
CTTCCCTCTCCTCACTTCTGATTATCCTTTGTAACTCATTTTCCCGTCTTTTTCTCTTCTCTTTCCATCTATTTCTCTTTCTTTCCATGCTTTTCTCTCTTCTTCCATTTTTTTTCTTTTCTCTCTCCATTTTCTCTTTTCTTTTTCCCTTTTCTCTTCTCCTTCCATCTTTTTTTCTTCTCTTTCCATCTTTGTTCTCTTCTCTTTCCATCTTTATTCTTTTATTTTTTTCTCTTCTCTTTCCATCTTTGTTCTTTTATTTTTTTCTCTTCTCTTTCCATCTTCTTTCTCTTTTTTATCCTTTGAAACTCTCCATCTTCTGTTCTCCTTTTCCCTTGCCTCTCCCTCTCTTTATCATGCTTTGGCCCCTACTTCCCTCCTTCTCTTTCCTCCTTCTCTTTCCTCCTTCACTTGCTTCCTTATTCCACTCCGCTTAACTAATTCACCCTAATATATCAATATCATGATGCATACCTAATTAACCAGGACATGTTGCAGCGAATGTTGCAAAAGCGTGAGTAATGAATATATAATGTCTGATAAGCGGTTGACCTCACTTGCATCATTTGATATCTGACGGGCAATATGTGCATGTGTGTATGTTGTATTATTTGTATAAATTTTTTTGTTGTATTTGTTGTTGCATTTTTTGGTAATCGTTTTATTTTTCTTAGTGTTATTATTGTCTTTGTTTTTAATTATGTTCTCGTTTTGAGGATTTGCTAATTATTATGTTGTTATTATGTTATTTATCATTTTGTTTACTATTCTTTGTTATTAATTTTGTTGTTTCTTGTGTATTTGTTGTTGCTACCACTATCATAATTATTGTTATCATTGCTGTTATCATTATCATAACTGCCAACATTAAGTTTATCATTGTTATTATAATCATTATCATTGTTGTTGTTGTTGTTTGTAATGTTATTGTTATCGTTATCGTTATCATTATCATTTTGTGCTTACTATCATTATATCCTATTTCAGTCATTATTATCATCATTATCATTACTGACATCATCATCATCATTAGGGTTATCATCATCCTCATCATTTTTATTATCTTATCACTATTACTATCTCTAATTTGTTATGCTTTGATGCACATTTCTAGCGTGAAAAAACTTGCTAATTTACGAAAGGCAAAGAAACGTGTTTGTGCATATCATATGCCAAAGGTGCCCGTATTCCTTGCATGTATGTATGTTCAGGTTTGCATGTTTGTGTTTGTTTGTGTTTATTTGTGTGCGTGTATGTTTATGTGCGTGTGTGTGTGTGTGCGTGTGCGTGTGCGTGTGTGTGTGTGTGTGTGTGTGTGTGTGTGTGTGTGTGTGTGTGTGTGTGTGTGTGTGTGTGTGTGTGTGTGTGTGTGTGTGTGTGTATGTTTATGTGTATGTTTATGTGTTTGTTTGTGTGTTTCCTTGTTTGTCTGTGTGTGTGTACGCGCATTTTCTGTGTGTATGCATGCATGCATACACATGCGTGCTGTATTGTCATACATTAATCTATTTATATCTTATATTCGTCTCCCCATTTACTTTTGAAGACATAAATATTCGTGGTGACGTCATAAGTCGTAGTGACGTGTGCCAAACTTCTACAACCTCCCCCCCTCCAGCCTAACCCCGCCCCCAGCCCAACCCCTCCCCCCAGTCTAACCCCTTACCCCCCTCCCCAGCCTAACCCCTCCCCGCCGCCCAACCCCTCCCCCCAGCCTAACCCCTTACCCCCCCAGCCCAACCCCTCCCCCAGTCTATCCCCTTACCCCCTCCCCAGCTTAACCCCTCCCCCCCCAGCCTAACCCCTCCCCCCACCTCGATCGATGGCACTACTGCACATAGACAACTGACACTAACGTAAGTCAGCTTGAATTCAGGAAATGAATGGTAAACGTGACAAGAACTGGGAATAATGTGGATGGACACGAAGCGGGAAGCGTCAGCAGCATGGACGGAGACACGCACACACACACATACACACACACACACACATATACACACACACACACATGCACACACATACATACACACACGGACACGCACGCACACGCACGCACACGCACACACACACACACGGACATGCACGAACACACACAAACACACACACACACATACATACACACACACACACACATATACAAACACACACACACACACACACACACACACACACACACACACACACACACACACACACACACACACACACACACACACACACACACACACACACACGCACACGCACGCACAGACACAAACACACACACACACACAAACACACAGACACACGCCCAGATACAAATACACACAAATAAATTGAGAGAGACATAGAGACAAAGGCAGAAAGAGGTAGAGGAAGGTAAGTAGGCAGAAGGGAATGGGAGAGAAGGAGAGATAGGGAAGGAAGGAAGAATAGGGAGAGGGAAAGGTAAAGGGAATGAAGAAGGAAGGGGAAAGAGGGAGAGGTAGAGAGATAAAAGAAGAATGTCAAAGATGGATAG
>NC_091552.1:34293571-34298571 GCF_042767895.1 Penaeus vannamei | reverse complement strand
TAACGGTAATAACGGTCATGGGAATAACGATAATAACGGTAATAACGGTCATGGTAATAACGATGATAACGGCAATAACGGTCATGGTAATAACGGTAATAACGGTCATGGTAATAAAGGTAATAACGGTCATGGTAATAACATTAATAACGGTAATAACGGTCATGGTAATAAAGGTCATGGTAATAACGTTATAATAATATGACCATTATTACAGTTATTACCATGACCGTTATTACCGTTATTATCGTTGTTACTATGGTCATGGTAATATTATTATAACGGCAATAACGGTAATAACGGTCATGGGAATAACGGTAATAATGGTAAAAACGGTGATGGAAATAACGGTAATAACGGTCATGGTGATAAAAATAATAACGGTAATAACGGTCATGGTAAAAACGATAATAACGGTCATGGTGATAACGATAATATCGGTCATGGTAATAACGGTAATAACGGTCATTGGAATAACGGTAATAACGGTCATGGTAATAACGATGATAACGGTCATGGTAATAACGATGATAACGGTCATGGTAATAACAGTAATAACGATCATGGTAATAACGGTCATGGTAATAACGATAATAACGGTAATAACGGTCATGGTAAAAACGGTTATAACGGTAATAACGGTCATGGTAATAACGGTAATAACGGTCATGGTAATAACGGTAATAACGGTCATGGTAATAACGATAATAACGGTCATGGTAATAACGGTAATAACGGTCATGGTAATAACGGTAATAACGGTCATGGTAATAACGGTAATAACGGTCATGGTAATAACGGTAATAACGGTCATGGTAATAATGTTAATAACGGTCATGGGAATAACGATAATAACGGTAATAACGGTCACGGTAATAACGATGATAACGGTAATAACGGTCATGGTAATAACGATAATAACGGTCATGGTAATAACGGTAATAACGGTCACGGTAATAACGATAATAACGGTAATAATGGTCATGGTAATAACGGTAATAACGGTCATGGTAATAACGGTAATAACGGTCATGGGAATAACGATAATAACGGTAATAACGGTCACGGTAATAACGATAATAACGGTAATAATGGTCATGGTAATTACGGTAATAACGGTCATGGTAATAACGATGATAACGGTAATAACGGTCATGGTAATAACGGTAATAACGGTAATAACGGTCATGGTAATAACGGTAATAACGGTAATAACGGTCATGGTAATAACGGTAATAACGGTCATGGTAACGGTAATAACGGTAATAACGGTCATGGTAATAACGTTGAAAACGGTAATAACGGTCATGGTAATAACGTTAATAACGGTAATAACGGTCATGGTAATAACGATGATAACGGTAATAACGGTTATGGTAATAACGGTAATAACGGTCATGGTAATAACGGTAATAACGGTCATGGGAATAACGATGATAACGGTAATAACGGTCACGGTAAAAACGGTAATAACGGTCATGGTAATAACGATGATAACGGTAATAACGGTCATGGAAATAACGGTAATAACGGTCATGGTAATAACGGTAATAACAGTCATGGTAATAACGGTAATAACGGTCATGGTAATAACGGTAATAACGGTCATGGTAATAACGGTAATAACGGTCATGATAATAACGGTAATAACGGTCATGGTAATAACGGCAATAACGGTCATGGGAATAACGATAATAACGGTAATAACGGTCACGGTAATAACGGTCATGGTAAAAACGATGATAACGGTAATAACGGTCATGGTAATAACGGTCATGGTAATAACGGTAATAACGGTCATGGTAATAACGGTTGACGGTCATGGTAATAACGGTAATAACGGTCATGGTAATAACGGTAATAACGGTCATGGTAATAACGGTAATAACGGTCATGGTAATAACGGTAATAACTTTCATGGTAGTAACGGTAATAACGGTCATGGTAATAACGGTAATAACGGTCATGGGAATAACGATAATAACGGTAATAACGGTCACGGTAATAACGGTAATAACGGTAATAACGGTCATGGTAATAACGATGATAACGGTAATAACGGTCATGTTAATAACGATAATAACGGTAATAACGGTCATGGTAATAACGATAATAACGGTAATAATGGTCATGGTAATAACTATAATAACAATAATAACGTAATAATATAATAATAATAAAATAATGGTAATAACGGTAATAACAGTCATGGTAATAACGATAATAACGGTCATGGTAATAACGGTAATAACGGTCATGGGAATAACGATAATAACGGTAATAACGGTCACGGTAATAACGATGATAACGGTAATAACGGTCATGGTAATAACGATAATAACGGTAATAACGGTCATGTTAATAACGATAATAACGGTAATAATGGCCATGGTAATAACGATAATAACGGTAATAATGGTCATAGTAATAACGATGATAACGATCATGGTAATAACGGTAATAACGGTCATGGTAATAACGATAATAACCGTAATAATGGTCATGGTAATAACGATAATAACGGTAGTAACGGTCATGGTAATAACGGTATTAACGGTCATGGTAATAACCGTAATAACGGTCATGGTAATAACGGTAATAACTTTCATGGTAATAACGGTAATAACGGTCATGGTTATAACGATGATAACGGTAATAACGGTCATGGTAATAATGGTAATAACGGTCATGATAATAACGGTAATATCGGTCATGGTAATAACGGTAATAACGGTCATGGTAATAACGATGATAACGGTAATAACGGTCATGGTAATAATGGTAATAACGGTCATGATAATAACGGTAATAACGGTCATGGTAATAACGGTCATGGTAATAACGATGATAACGGTCATGGTAATAACGATAATAACGGTCATGGTAATAACGATAATAACAGTAATAACGGTCATGGTAATAACGGTAATAACGGTAATAACGGTCATGGTAATAACGGTCATGGTAATAACGGTAATAACGGTCATGATAATAACGACAATAACGGTCATGGTAATAACGGTAATAAAGGTCATGGTAATAACGGTAATAACGGTCATGGTAATAACGGTAATAACGGTCATGGTAAAAACGGTAATAACGGTCATGGTAATAACGGTAATAACGTTCATGGTAATAACGGTAATAACGGTCATGGTAATAACGGTAATAACGGTCATGGTAATAACGATACTAACGGTCATGGTAATAACGGTAATAACGGTCATGGTAATAACGGTAATAACGGTCATGGTAATAACGGTCATGGTAATAACGGTAATAACGGTCATGGTAATAACGGTCATGGTAATAACGGTAATAACGGTCATGGTAATAACGGTAATAACGGTCATGGTAATAACAGTAATAACGGTAATAACGGTCATGGTAATAACGGTAATAACGGTCATGGTAATAACGGTAATAACGGTCATAGTAATAACGGTCATGGTAATAACGGTAATAACGGTCATGGTAATAACGATATAACGGTCATGGTAATAACGGTAATAACGGTCATGGTAATAACGGTAATAACGGTCATGGTAATAACGGTATTAACGGTCATGGTAATAACGGTAATAACGGTCATGGTAATAACGGTAATAACGGTCATGGTAATAACGATGATAACGGTAATAACGGTCATGGTAAGAACGGTAATAACGGTCATGGTAATAACGGTAATAACGGTCATGGTAATAACGGTAATAACGGTCATGGTAATAATGGTAATAACGGTCATGGTATAAAGGTAATAACGGTCATGGTAATAACGGTAATAACGGTCATGGTAATAAAGGTAATAACGGTCATGGTAATAACGATAATAACGGTAATAACGGTCATGGTAATAACGGTAATAACGGTCATGGTAATAATGGTAATAACGGTCATGGTAATAACGGTAATAACCGTCATGGTAATAAAGATAATAACGGTAATAACGGTCATGGTAATAACGGTAATAACTGTCATGGTAATAACGGTAATAACGGTCATGGTAATAACGATAATAACGGTCATGGTAATAATGGTAATAACTGTCATGGTAATACCGGTAATAACGGTCATGGTAATAACGGTAATAACGGTCATGGTAATAAAGGTAATAACGGTCATGGTAATAACGGTAATAACGGTCATGGTAATAACTGTAATAACGGTCATGCTAATAACGATAATAACGGTAATAACGGTCATGGTAATAACGGTAATAACTGTCATGGTAATAACGGTAATAACGGTAATAACGGTCATGGTAATAACGATAATAACGGTCATGGTAATAATGGTAATAACTGTCATGGCAATAACGGTAATAACGGTCATGGTAATAACGATAATAACGGTCATGGTAATAACGGTAATAACTGTCATGGTAATAACGGTAATAACGGTCATGGTAATAACGGTAATAACGGTCATGGTAATAACGGTCATTGTAATAACGGTAAAAACGGACATGGTAATATTGGTCATGGTAATTACGATAATAAGGGTCATGGTAATAACGGTAATAACGGTCATGGTAATAACGGTAATAACGGTCATGGTAATAACGGTAAAAACGGTAATAACGGTCATGGGAATAACGGTAATAACGGTAATAACGGTCATGGGAATAACGGTAATAACGATGATAACAGTCATGGTGATAAAAATAATAACGGTAATAACAGTCATGGTAATAACGATGATAACGGTAATAACGGTCAAGGTAATAACGGTAATAACAGTAATAACGGTCATGGAAATAACGGTAATAACGGTAATAACGGTCATGGAAATAACGGTAATAACGGTCATGGTAATAACGATAATAACGGTCATGGTAATAACGGTTATAACGGTAATAACAGTCATGGTAATAACGGTCATGGCAATAACGATAATAACGGTCATGGTAATAACGGTAATAACGGTCATGGTAATAACGATAATAATGGTCATGGTAATAACGATAATAACGGTCATGGGAATAACGATAATAACGGTCA
>NC_091552.1:34273571-34276071 GCF_042767895.1 Penaeus vannamei | reverse complement strand
TAGGTATTTTTTGCCCGTGGTCTTGCCAATCGTGATGTAAGACAATAATGTACAATTCTTATTTACATATTTTTTCTTTTTCTATGAGACGAAAATTTGGTTCAAGTAGATCCTTGCAGATTACCACTGTCTTTTCCCTTATCTAATCTCAAATCTATCTGAGATGGTTTGTAGCTCAAGCAGGTCCTTGCGGCTCGCAACTTAAACCTCCCTATTTTATTTTCGTTTTCAAAAAATACAAAAGTGAAAAAAACGAAAATAAATGACAAACAGTAAAAGAATGCAAATTAATAATAATAAAAAGAAAAATAGCTAGTAGCACTGACCATCCACTCTCTCTTTTGCCTTTCTTTTCCTCTGAATACGATCGGTTCACTGACATAATAATTGGACTGGATATCCGACACGGTACTGGAGGAGGATCTAGCTGCAGACATGGGCACCTTCGAATGCTGTGGGAAGGACGTCGCCGGAATATCGCCGTAGCACTGCAGACCAGAAGTTCATTAGTGCAGGTAAAAGCCGCCCCAGGATGAGGTGGAAGGGCACCACCTACCAGGATGCCTGTATATCCAGCAAAGAACCAGGAATTCGTCAGTGTAGGTATATGTCGCCCCAGGATGCTGTGGAAGAGCGCCGCCCGCCTGGACGCCGAAGATCCAGTCAAAAATCCAGGAACTCATCAGCGCAGGTATCAGCCGTACTAGGCTGCTGGAAAGGATGCCCCATGACCCGATGCCCGTTGACCCAGACACATGTTACGAGGACGTCTGGAGGAGCGCAAAGCCGAGAAGGACCAGAGCGGAACTACGAGGATGTCTGGACGAATACGCCACCGAGTTAAACCTGGATGCGGACTGCGAGGAAGTCTGGACGATCCGAAGTCGGTGAGGCGAGACCTTCAAGAACATGTGGACGTCGAGGACGGAAGAATGCACCGAGGACCAAGAAGAGGCCAATAAGGAGGAGCAACATGAGGACAGGAACATGAGAATGAGATGAACAGTAAATTTGGTCCGATGATGGGTCACACATGAGGCAAATAAAATGATGCCTTGCGAGCGAGGCTTGAGTAGGTGGCCGAGCAGTATAGGATACTAAATAAGTCTAAACCACGTGGTTACATGCTTATAAGTCCAAGCCACGTAGTCGCTCTGCTATCCACCTACTTCTAAAAATAACCAAGCTTGACATCTGGGTTAACAGGAGCTATAAGAGGGCACCGGCGGTCTGACCCAGTCTACTCACTAACTACGCCCAGAGAACGACAGGAGAACGTGCGACGTCCTTCCCACGGCATTCTAAGGTGACGTGTCTGCAGCTGGGTCCTCCATCGGTCCAGTCGCGTATCGTGTTTCTTATTACTTATGTCTAGAACAAGAATAAAGAGTAAAGCCGTATACAAGTATCACTCTGCCTACCAGTACCTAATTCAAGAGATTAACAGCCTTTTATACTCTCTCTCCCCCTTTCTTTCTTTCTCTCTCTCTCTCTCTCTCTCTCTCTCTCTCTCTCCCTCTCTCCCTCTCTCCCTCTCTCCCTCTCCCCCTCTCTCTCTCTCCCTCTCTCCCTCTCTCTCTCTTTCTCTCTTTCTCTCTTTCTCTCTCTCTCTCTCTCTCTCTCTCTCTCTCTCTCTCTCTCTCTCTCTCTCTCTCCCATGTATTTGGACAATGTATGCAGTATGCGATAATGATTTTTGAGATTACACGTATTTTTATACAGATAAACATCTCTAAATACTCGTTGACACCTCCAATAAAGGGGAATATTCAGGCAAATTTGATCTTATCTATCGTCTTAATTCTGCTGCAGATGTTCGAAATTTGACATAAACTATTGCAAAATAGAAAAAAAAAAGAAAAGACTTCGAATATATGTTTGAAAATTAAAGCAGTTTCGCAGTACTGATGTCAATATATGGATTCATATCAAATGCAGCCATTATAGGGATATCAGTGTTTGGATGTAAAGAGTAATTTCATTGATAGTTATTAGTCGTATCCCATTTTAAATTGATGGACAGGTACGGATGCGTCTACATACATGCACACACACACACGCACACACACACACACACACATACACACGCACATACACATACACATACACATACACATACACATACACATACACATACACATACACATACACATACACATACACATACACATACACATACACATACACATACACATACACATACACATACACATACACATACACATACACATACACATACACATACACATACACATACACACACACACACACACATACATACATACACACATAAACACACTTTATATTAGTTTTAACAGCAAAACTCTACATTAAAATTAATATATTCACAATTCACATAGATTAATTTGTAAGAAATTTGAATTTTATAAGCTGAAATCTTCGTTCAGACTGTTGATCAAAGACAAGGAAAATTGTTGACGTAAATAAGACATCAATATAGACTGCTCTAAATATTCACTCTCGCCACCCCCTCTCTCTC
>NC_091552.1:34248571-34251071 GCF_042767895.1 Penaeus vannamei | reverse complement strand
ACACAGAATCAACAAATTTAAGATACGTTGGCTTAGTCTGCACTTAATTAACTTATAAGTTCTCGGATTTGGCTAGATTAGGCCAAAGCAGGTTAATAGAGCGTATGGAAGATCAGAGAGAGAGAGAGACAGAGACAGAGACAGAGACAGAGACAGAGACAGAGACAGAGACAGAGACAGAGACAGAGACAGAGACAGAGACAGAGACAGAGACAGAGACAGAGACAGAGATAGAGATAGAGATAGAGATAGAGATAGAGATAGAGACAGAGACAGAGACAGAGACAGAGACAGAGACAGAGACAGAGATAGAGATAGAGATAGAGATAGAGATAGAGATAGAGATAGAGATAGAAATAGAAATAGAAATAGAAATAGAAATAGAGATAGAGATAGAGATAGAGATAGAGATAGAGATAGAGATAGAGATAGAGATAGAGACAGAGACAGAGACAGAGACAGAGACAGAGACAGAGACAGAGACAGGGACAGAGACAGAGATAGGGGGGGGTCGAGGGAGAGGGAAATGGAGAAGGAGAGGGAGAGGGAGGAGAGAGAGAAAGAAAGAGAGAGAGAGAGAGCAAGAGGAAGAGAATTAGAGAGAGAGAGGGAGATAAAGAGAAAGAGAAATAGAGAGAGAAAGAGAGAGAGAGAGAGAGAGAGAGAGAGAGAGAGAGAGAAAGAGAGAGAGAGAGAGAGAGAGAGAGAGAGAGAGAGAGAGAGAGAGAGAGAGAGAGGACGAGCAAGAGAAAGAGAAAGAGCGAGAGAAAGAGAAAGAGAAAGAGGGAGAGAGAGATAAAGAGAAAGAGAAAGAGGGAGAGAGAGAGATACAGAGAAAGAGATAGAAAGTGAAAGAGAGAGAGAGAGAGAGAGAGAGAGAGAGAGAGAAAGAGGAGGAGAAAGAAAAAGAGAAAGAGAAGGAGGAGAAGGAGAGGGAGAAAGAGAGAGAGTGAGAGAGAAAGAGAAAGAGAAAGACCGAGAGAAAGAGAGATTACGTCACGCTATTTAAAGTAAAGTCGGCCAAGTTAGATTCGATTAATTAAGGTAAATGTCAACATTTTTTTTTCTTCTATGATTACCTACTAATGCGGTCACGCACACGGTTTCTAATCCGTTCCGTCTCGCAATCTCATTCTTCTGTTATGTTACTCCTTAGTCATTCCTTATTTCCCTAATCCGTCATCAGCCTAATTCCTAATCTTCCTGATCCATTCCCAGCCATTCCTTTCCTTCCTTATCCGTGTCTAACCTAATTCCTAAATTCCTAATTCATTCCTATTAACCCTCCTAATTCATCGCCAGCCTAATTCCTAATCTTCCTAATCCATTCCAGGTCATTCCTAGCCTTCCTAATCCATCCCAACCTAATTCCTAATCTTCCTAATCCATTCCAGGTCATTCCTAGCCTTCCTAATCCATCCCCAACCTAATTCCTAATCTTCCTAATCCATTCCCATTTTCCTACCATTCATAACAATTCCTAATCTTCCTATTCCTTACTTAATTCCTAATTTCCCTAATCCCTTCCCAGCTTTTCTAATCTCTAACATAATTCTTATTTTTTTGTCATTTCTAATCTTTCTAATCCATCCCTACTCACCCCTATTCCATTCCCAATCGTTCCTAATCTTCCCTGTCGATTCCCGTCTTATTTCCCAATCTCCCTAAACCTTTTTCATTCCTTTCTAATCTTTAGAATCCATTCCAAGACTCATTCCTAATCTTCCTATTCCATTCCTAGTCATTCCTAATCTTTCCTATCCGTTCCTGACCCCATTCCTAATTGGCTACAGTCGATACTATAGTTGTGCATGGGGGTGTGTGGGCGTGTGTGTAATTAGTCTTGTTTAACGACCGTATTCGCTAGTTGGTTGATGGGCGTGTGTTTGTATTTGTGTTTGTGTGTGTGTTTGTGTGTGTGTGTGTTTGTGTTTGTATTTGTATGTTTGTGTATGTGAATTTGTGTTTGTGTTTGAGCTTGAATTTGTTAGTTTGTGTTTGTGTGAATTTGTGTTTGATTTTGTTTGTGTGTTTTTTTTTTTTGTGTATGTGTGTGTTTGTGTGTGTGTGTGGAGGAGAGGTGTATGTGGGTCATGTGTGCGTTTTTTTATTGTATGGCACCATTGTACATTTCCTGATGGTCAAGGTATTCATGCAAAAATGATCCAGCATTTTTCCGTCGCTTTTAACTATATTTATATTTTTCATTTATTTACGTTTTACATCCAGCTGGCTAATTGTGTTCGCAGTTGCATGCAATAATGATTGCTCGTTTGCCATGAAATAAAGTTATTTTTACTAGTTTCTCCATTTCACTGCTTTAATTAAAAATCTGAATTTATGTCATATTTACGAGAAATACGTTTATGACATCATCCTATGAGGTTTATTTGTTTAATTAAATCCAATGAAAGGCTATATGTTATTAATTACAATACAATTTACAAATAATCGCACCTGTGAGATTGGTTAGTTGGATTCTCTGTAAAATGCTAAAAGC
>NC_091552.1:34238571-34243571 GCF_042767895.1 Penaeus vannamei | reverse complement strand
CGGCGATGTCAGAGAGGTGGATGACGGTCCGGTTCCTTTGCTCTGTTATGGACCTTGTTTGGGAGGCTGCGGTGCGAGGGTGGACCATGTGAAGGGTACATACTCCATGTGGGAACGGACCTGGGGTGCGGACGCTAGAAATGTGCCAATAATCGAGTTGTGAGGCGGATCTGTGTGTCTTAGGCTCCACTCATGTGACTGATGAAGCACAGGGCGCTGCTTACTTCCAGATCTAGGACGATGGCGGACGACTGAGGTGGCGCTGGTGCGTATCGGGGTCTTCTGCGTCTTGCATGAGGTGCAGCAGGTCGCCACGCACGCCTGCAGCGCTAAGTTTACGGACGAGCCCAAAGTTCCACACACTGTCTAATGCTTTTACAATGTCGAGATAAATGACGACAGTGCTCTTGCTTTGATCAAGAGCTGCGTGTTAGGTGTGGGCAAATGGAGCAATAAAATTGCATTCAAACGATCGAACACCGAACTGCTTGTTGTTGAGGTGGTGTTGAGGGGAACGGAACGAAGATGGTTTCAAAGGTCTTGGCAGGAAATTAGAGCTGGGAAATAAGTCCGCAGTTCTTAGGATCAGTCATCTTCTCTTTTTTAGACAGCAACACTCTTGTGCCTTTCCAGAGGGTTAGCTACATTTTAGAGACAAGACTTTTCTATAAAAGATACTAGGAAGAAGTGCTGTTAGCTTGATTGACAGCATAATGGGCTGTTGTAGGCTTAAAGGTATATTCACCTGTCATTATCGGCGTTGGCACTCAGGGAAATATGGTATTTAGGCAGGAAGGGAGAATAATAAATTCCTGTGGAAACACATCGCAACACCAACAAAGGTCCTGCGCGATCTGTGGCGCTGTTGTCGTCTTCTCTACTTAATAAGTTGCTAGAATTCGACTTGAGAAAGTTTTTCAAACAAGAAAGAACCTAATTATGTGTGGGTGCACAGAGCTGTGAATGGAGTTCCCAGTATTGCTTCGAACACCTCTGGCACTGGCAGAGATTATATCAATATAATCGTGTGCTAGCACGGTTCTAGGAACCTGGATGGTTGAAGTAAGGCGGCTGACAACCTTGCCTTGGTGTACTGGTTTCGAGTAAAGCAGAGATAACTGTAACGTGCTGACCGTTTGTCCTAGTTCTGCTGTGCAACTGCTGATGAAGGGCCGAAAGGGTAATGGAGTAAAAGTCCGACTGAAGACAAGGGCAGCACCTGTTCAGTCTCATTTCAAGGGAAGCACCTGTTCAGTCGCATTTCTTGTTTCTCCTTCTCCCGAACAGCTGACCCTGGGTTTTGACAATCTTATTCATTCCTTCTCATGAAATTGGCGTCCTTGGCCCGAGCGTCTGAAGTGACGACAGTAACCCCCGCCCTTGTGTCGAGGCGAGGAACGGGGTGAGCAGAATTGCCTGGAGGAGGTTTCAGTGAATGGGGATTTTTCGCTCTGCTTAGTTGTTCCTCCGCGTTCTCAGTGTGTCTCTTGGAAAACGGATGGCTTGTTCCCCCACGGCGCTGCCTGAGGAAGCCGGCGATTCTGCTGTCAGGGGATAAAATCTGTCTTTCACTCTTTCTCTCTCCTCCCCCCCCCCCCACCTGGCTCTCTTTGTGTAACTAATCCATCTCTCATTCTCACACACACACTCTCTATTTCTCAATCTCTCTCTCTCTCTCACTCACTCACTCACTCACTCACACACTCACTCTCTGTCTCTCTGCCTGTCTGTCTGTCTCTTTCTCTCTCTCTCTCTCTCTCTCTCTCTCTCTCTCTCTCTCTCTCTCTCTCTCTCTCTCTCTCTCTCTGTGGATCGCCAATGTATCCTTTTGCTTCTCTAGCCTCCTCCCCCAGTTCTATCTCTCTCTATTTATCTATCTATCTATCTGTTTCTCGTCTTACCTGCTAACTGTCGAGGTGGGGAAGAGAGAGAAGGGAAAAGGAAGGCGGGACAATGTGAGAATGGGAGATGGGGGGGGGAGGAAGAGAAGAGAAAAATGGAGAGGGAAAGAGGAATAAGGGGAAAAGGAAAAGAGGAGGAAGGAAATGAAGAAAAGACGAGAAGGGAGCGGGAAGAGAGGGGGAGTGGAAAGGGGGAGAGGAGCAAGGGGGGGGGGGAGGTGAAGCAAGTTATGGGTCTTCGTATAACTAAGATTCGCTCGCCCTTGTGCTGAATCAAGTTACATTGATTTGCATAAGTTGGTCTAGTTTGGCAGGACTGTGCAAAGTCATTAATTAATCTCTCTCGGTCTGTCGCTTTTGCTGTGTTTGTATATGCATGCCTTTTCCTATTCGTGAAGAACTGCGTTTACTTTCCTCACTCCATACATATATACATACATACATACATACATTATACATATATATATATATATATATATATATATGCATATATATATTCATATATGTACATATATATACATATGCATACACACACACACACACACACACACACACACACACACACACACACACACACACACACACACACACACACACATATATATATATATATATATATATATATATATATATATATATATATATATATATATATATATACATATATATAGCATATCTCTCAGTCCATCTGTCTACCCATTTAATGCATATGTAGAGAGAATCCTATGTATGTATCTATGTATTTACCAATACCTTTTCCTCTCTTTCCCTCCTTCTACCTCTCTCTTCCTCCTTCCATCTGTTCAGATCGTCCTGTCAACATTGAAATCTTTCCCGGCTTATCTTCCAGAAGTAGTTTCAATTAGTGCAATTCTCGGCGTCAGTAATCCTCCTTATAAACTGTTGACACGTTGTTACTAGTTGCTAACAGTCAAGCCGAAGGTTGATGAGATATAAGACTCTCCCAATCGTGATCTATCTATGTCTATCTTTATCTTATCGGTGTTTCTCTGGTTATCTTTCCCCGTCTGTCTTTTTTGTTTGCACCGGCGTACGCATGGCTTTACACGAGGACTGCCTACCACACTGGCTTATCTTCGTATACGGAAAGACAAGATTTATTCGTGCGTGTGATCTGGCCTTCACGCATAGGTTGATTGGGTTGTTACACGACTGATGTAATGTTTGGTGTAAAAATAGCGGAGGGAAGCATGGGACCCGATGCTTCACGACACCACTGTTCGGTATTAATTGCTAGTTGGATTGTGTGGGTCGTTCTGTGCGGGCAGTCTCGGCTTTTGTCCAGAATCTACGAAATTCACTTATAATCATTTCATTATTATTGTTGATGATATTATCATTTGTAACATTACTATTATCATCATCATTAATATCAAAATATTGTTATTTCTTCTATTATCTTTACCCTTATTATTATCATTATCATTCTTTTATCATTATCATGATTAATATCATTATTATTGCTATCATTATCATCATCACCATCATTATTATTCAAAACGGCCATGTTCTTATTCTAGAACACTGCGCCAGAAGACCGTAAAACGTCCCTTGACGGAGACTGAGAGTGAAGAGCCAAAAGTTGGAGGCGGAGAAAGCCAAGACGTCAAGTAACTTCTTCATGTCCTCCTTTGAGACGCGCAGAGCAAGCCCTTCAACACGCCCTCTGGAGTCGCCCGCACCTGTTGTAAGTTTGGCGGAATCTGAAGGCGCACTGAGGACAAACGCGTCACAGGAGGAAATTGTTTGATAAATATAACCATGACGAAATGGAGAGTGAAGCTGCTACCGAAAGAGATCGATGGACATGACAATTTCAGGTTTATTGCGACTTTGCGACTCTTCTCTCATTCGACACGGAGCTGGTAAAAATAAATAAACAAACAAAAAGTCAAGTAAAAAAGCTGGTAAAAATAAATGAAAAAAGAGAGAAAAAGTCGTTAAGTAAAAGAAAAAGCTGATGAAAGGAGAGAGAGAAAAAAAAACGTCAAGTTGTAGTCTGAACCCTGAAGTGCAAAGGCAGAAGCAGCTAGAGTGTTCAGCTAGTACATACCTCAAGGAGATACTTTCAGCTCTCAAGGTCAAATAAGAACACAGAAAACGAGGCCAAGGAAATCAAAAGTGACGCAAGGCAATTGTACAGACCTAAGCATTACGATTTTCAGCCTTCCCTACAATTCCGGAACAGAAGATCCACTCGCTCTGACCGTATTCCAAAGAAGCGGTAGAATCCTTGCGTGTGAATGTGACGATTTTTTTTTCTTTCTTTGCCGATGGAGGTGGTTTCGGCGAGTCACCCGAAGAAGGAATCGGTCCCTAAGAATAGAACACTGAGGAGAAAGAGGAAAGAGACGCAAGACTGACGAGGAATGACGAAACACAAGGCTGACGAAGCACTCGGTCAACAACCTCGAAGACATTGGAAAGAAACACGAAGAGGACACTCGACTCCTCAAAAGATGGACGGAAGTCTCACTGACTTGGTCAAGTTTGGGTTTTCTTGTCGATGTCGAGGGACTACGTCAGAGCGCCGATACTAACGACCCAAAGAAGAAATACGAAGAATAAAACGAATTATAGCGTTTCGATGTTAATGAAAAGCAACTTCCTAGTGACGAGAGAGAGAGAGAGAGAGAGAGAGAGAGAGAGAGAGAGAGAGAGAGAGAGAGACAGAGACAGAGAGAGAGAGAGAGAGAAGAGAGAGATAGACAGATATATATATATATATATATATATAGAGAGAGAGAGAGAGAGAGAGAAAGAAAGAGAAAGAGAGAGAAAGATAGAGAAAGAGGGAGAGAGAGAGAGAGAAAGATAGAGAAAGAGGGACAGAGAGAAAGAGAGAGAGAAAGAAAGAGAGAGAATGTTACTCCCAAACTTTAAAATGAGAAGACCTACTGTCCTCGATTTCCTTGGCTAGCAAGGGGATAAGACCGTCTTCCCGGACCTCCACCTGGATATTCAGATGACACTCACCATCGAGCCATCTAGCACCAGCTGGGACATTGAGCAAGGTAATACTTTGAGATGCTTCACAGCCTCTTGCTCCTCTGAATGTGAGGGAATAATCGAGATAGA
>NC_091552.1:34228571-34233571 GCF_042767895.1 Penaeus vannamei | reverse complement strand
TCGGTCCTGGAAATAATGACTGACTGACTGACTGATTTGACTGACTAACTGACTGACTCGACTAACTATCTGTTTTGACTGACTGACTGACTTGACTAACTGACTTGACTGAGTAACTGTTTTGACTGACTGACCGACAGACAGACAGACAGATTGACTGACTGGACTGCCTTGACTGACTGACTGACTGACTGACAGACAGACAGATTGACTGACTAACTGACTGACTGACTTGACTGGTTGACTCATTCAGTAGGATTGACAGTCCATTGCGATTGATAGAAAAATGACAAACGACAATTATGGCAATAGAGGTAATGATAATTGTTCAGATGTTTTATAATAGTTCTTGTTTTGGCGATCATTATTATGACTAAGGTAAAAGTGCTAATAATGATGATATAAATGGCAACATTGATGATAATGAATGTGACAGTAACAGAGATAGCATAATAACGATAAGAATAGTTGTAGAAGTAGTAGCTGCAATGCTAATAATAATATAATTGATAAAAATGATAATAGTTCTACTACTGTCATTACAACTACTACTACTAATAATAATATTGATGATAATAAGAATGATAATTGTCATAATAGTAATAATGGGAAAGATACGGATAATAATGATGATACTATTAATGATAATATGCAACAATGAATATGACAATAACAGTAATGTCAATGATAACATTCACACAAAAAAGAGAGAAAAAATAAATAGAAAAACATTTTAAAAAGCAACGCAATTCCGCCCAACTTAATTCTTTACTTCCACCCATTCCTTCACTATCATCAAAATTCCTAGCCCTCTTTCGCTCTCATAACACCCTATCTCTTTTCTCCTCCCTCCCCCTCCCCCTCCCCTCTCTTCCCGCCCATTCCCTTTCCCTTTCCCCTCTTCTCTCCCCCTCGCCCCCTTCCTCCCTCTCCCCTCTCCTCTACCTCGTCTTCTCCTCCTCTCTAACTTCCCCTATCCTTCTCCTACCCCTCTCCCCTCCTCCCCCTATCCCTCTCTCTCTCCCTCTCCCCTTCCTCCTTCCGCATATTCTCGTCTCCTTTCTCCGCCTTTTCTACTCTTCTCTTCCAATTTCCTCCTCTGTTTCCCCCTCCGTCTGTTCCCCTCTATCTCCCTCCTTTTCTCCTCCCCTTCTTGTCCCCTTTCACCCTTCCTCCTCCTTTCCTCCTCCCGACTCCATCCTGTTCCCTTTCATTATCTTTTTTCCCTTCTCCCCACTTCTCCTTTTCTCCTATCCCCCACTCCTTTCCCCCTTCCCCACTCCTTTATCACCTTCCCCCCCCTTTCCCACTCCTTTATCACCAATTCCCCATCTTCTCCTTTCCCATCTTCCTTCTCTCCTCCTCCTTTCCCATCTTTCCTCCCCCTCCTCTCTCCTTTTTCCCTCCTCCTCCCCCCCACCACTCCACCTCCACCCCCCCACCCCCATGCCTTCAACGACCACTGAAGTTGCGCTGAACTTCCGCCAGCAACTTAAAAGGCAAACTTAAGGCTTCTGTATCATTCTTCTGCTCCATCAAACTCCTTCGAGGAATTCGGTCGGCGTTTGGGGTATCCTTAATCCTTCAGAGGAGGAGGAGGAGGAGGAGGGAGGAGGAGGGAGGAGGAGAAGGAGGAAGAGGGAGGAGAGGGAGGGGGAGGGGGAAGGGGAGGAGGAGGAGAAGGAGGAGGAGGAGGGGGAGGAGGAGGAGGAGGAGGGAGGGAGGAGGGAGGAGAGAGGTGGGAGGGAGGAGGGAGGAGGAGGGAGGAGGGAGGAGGGTGAGAGAGAGAGGGAGGAGAGAGGGGAGGAGGAGAGGGAAGGGGAAGGAGTGAGGAGGGGGAGGGAGGGAGGGAGAGGAAGGAGGGGGGAGGAGAGGGAGGGGGAGGGAGGAGAGGAGGGGGGAGGGAAGAGGAGGAGGGGGAGAGGGAGGGGGAGGGGGAGGGGGAGGAGAGGGAGGAAGGGGAGGAGGAGAGTGAGGGGGAGGAGGAGGAGGAGGAGGAGGAGAGGAGAGGGAGAGGGAGGGGAGGGGAGGGGAGGAGGAGGGGAGGAGGAGGAGGGAGGGAGGGAGAGGGAGGGGGAGGGGGAGGAGGAGGAGAGGGAAGGGGGGAAGGAGGAGGAGGGGGGAGGGAGGGGAGGGAGAGGAGGGGGGGAGGAGAGGGAGGAGGGAGGAGAGGGAGGGGGGAGGAGAGGGAGGAGGGGGAGAGAGGAGGAGGGGGAGGAGGGAGGGAGGAGTGAGAGGGAGGAGGGAGGAGGAGGGAGGAGGGAGGAATGGAAAGAGGGGGAGGGAGGGAGGAGGAGGAGTGAGGAGGGTGGAGGAGAGGAAAAGGGGGAGTGGGAGGGAGGAGAGAGGAGGAGGAGGTGGGGAGAGTGGGGAGGGGGTAGAGGAGGGGAGGGAGGGGAGGAGGAGGAGGGAGGGGGAGGGGGAAGGAGGAGGAGGGGGAGAGAGGGGGAGGGGGAGGAAGAGGAGAGAGGAGGGAGGAGGAGGAGGAGAGGAGGAGGAGGGAGGAGGAGGAGGAGGAGGAGGAGGAGGGAGAGGGGAGGGGAGGGGAGGGGAGGGAGGGGGAGGAGGAGGGCGGGGGTGAAAGGAGGGGGGAAGGGGAAGAGAGGGATGGGAGGAGAGAGAGAAGGGCGGGGGTGGAGGAGAGGAGGGTAGGGATAGAAGGAAGACGAGGTGAATGGGTACAAAACTAATTTCCTTATTGTTTTATTTTCTTTTTTACATGTTTCTTCTTTGCTTATTTCTCTTTCATTCTATTTTGCTCTCATACTCTCTTTCTCTTCTATTTTATCCTTTTTCTCTCTCTTTGTCTATCCGTTTAATTTTCTTTCTGTATCCCTATTTCGCTCTTTTATTTTCCCCTCTCTCTTTGTCCTCTTTATCTTTCCTGTCTCTGTTAACCCGTCTGTCTCTCGTCTCTCTCTCTGTCTGACTCCGCTCTCTCTCTCTGTCAGGGGTTTTGTGTGTTGCCCTGATTTGGTGGGTTATGGAGACACAATTCTGGTTCAGCTGTTTATTGATAGGAGGTGGCTGGAAGGTAGCGTGGCGCGGGTTGTTGTGGGCAAGGAAGCCCAAGAGGGGCGCCGAGCGGGGCGCGCGTGGGGGAGCGCCCCCAAGGAGAGGTGTGGTCAGGGCCGTGGGCCCCGGTCAAGTGTGCTGGGTCAACTGTGCTGGGTCAACTGTGCTGTAAGTTTCGAGCGCTGGTCGCGGGTCCCTAGCAGTGGAGACGCGGAAAGGAAACCCTTGTTCCTCAGACTCTCTCTCTCACTCTCACTTTTTTCTGTGTGTCTCTCTCTCTCATTCTCACTCTTTTCTCTCTCTCATTCTCACTCTTTCCTCTCTCTCATTCTTACTCTTTCTTTCTTTCTTTCTCTTTCTCTCTCTCTCTCTCTCTCCCTATCTCTCTCTCTCTCACTCTCACTTTTCTCTGTCTCTTTCTCTCTCTCATTCTCACTCTTTCCTCTCTCTCATTCTCACTCTTTCCTCTCTCTCATTCTTACTTTTTCTTTCTTTCTCTCTCTCTCTCTCTCTCTCTCTCTCTCTCTCTCTCTCTCTCTCTCTCTCTCTCTCTCTCTCTCTCTCTCTCTCTCTCTCTCTCGTACGCACGCGCGCGTGTAAATGAGGGTTTCTCCACCGTAGAGTTGTGCAGACTTTATATATACGCAGGTTGCCAAGTTTTGTTTTTGTGCCTCTTTATCACATTGGCTTATAGAGGCTGACAGATTGAAGACTGAATATGAGAAAGCTGAAACAAGATCAAAGGCAGGTGAATCAAGGGACGAAAGAGTGACGAGTATACAGAAAGGAAAGAAGAAGGAAAAAGAGGGAGAAAAAAAATGAAATGGAGAATGGGCGCAGAAAATCAAATCAAGCGAAAGTGACGGAAAATTGAAACACGCTCGGTAAGCTAAACCTCCGCACCCAGTATTAGTGTAACGAACGCCACAAGACACGAGCCAAATCCACTAACTTCAAACACACACCCTTTCCCTTGCTTCCCCCTCCCCCTTACCTCCCTCTCCCCTCTCTTCCCCTCCCTCCCTCTTACCTCCATCCTCCCTCTCTCCTCTCTCCCCCTCCCTCCCTCTTACCTCCATCCTCCCTCTCCCCTCTCTTCCCTTCCCCTTCTATCCTCCTTCCTCCCTCCCCTCCCTCGCTCTTTTACCTCCTCCCTATCCCCTCTCTTCCCTTCCCTCTCCTCTTACCTCCATCCTCCCTCTCCCTCTCTCTTCCCTTCCCCTTCCATCCTCCTTCTCCTCCCCTCCCTCGCTCTTACCTCTCCCTCTCCCCCTCTCTTCCCCTTCCCTCCCTCTTACCTCCATCCTCCCTCTCCCCCTCTCTCTTCCTCCTTCCCTTTCCATCCTCCTTCTCCTCCCCTCCCTCGCTCTTGCCTCTCCCTTTCTCCCTCTCTTCCCCTCCCTCCCTCTTACCTCCATCCTCCCTCTCCCCTCTCTTCCCCTCCCCTTACTTCCCATCCTCCCTCTCTTTCTCTCTCTATGTCCTTCTCTCCTCCCTTCCCTGCCTATATACCCTCTCCTTCCCCACCCCTCTGTTCCTCTCTTACCCTTCTCCTCCCCCTTACTTCTATCTCCTCTCTCTTTACCACTCCCTATTTGCCTCCTCCCCCCTTCCCTTCCTCATGCCATTTCTCCCTTCTCTATGCTCCCCCTTCCCTTCTCCTTGGCTTTATCGCTTCTTGCCTCTCCTCTCTTTCCATTCTCTTCCTCTTCCCCTCTCCTCTATCTCCTTTACCCATTACGTCTCCACCCTTCCTCTATCCCTTTTCATCCATTCCTCCCCCTCTCCCTCCTCATCCCACCCTCTTATGGTCCCTCCCCTCGCCTCCTCTAACGTCTTGTTTACTCCCCTCTCTCACTGTTTATATATATTTTAAGATGCCTTTTGAAGAGGTCTCCAGTCGTGGGGAGGCTTAGCCATACACGCATATTTTGATGTATCTGTAAATAGCATCACTGCATCTCTTTTTGGTGGAATCTACTTGT
>NC_091552.1:34224808-34228071 GCF_042767895.1 Penaeus vannamei | reverse complement strand
AATCCCGACCTCCCCCCCCCCCACCCTCAAGAAAACCAATAACCCTAGCCTGTCCCCCAACTTGATTTAGACCCCGGGCTTCGATTTGCATAGGGTTTCGTATAGATGGAAATCAAGCCATTCAGACCCACGCAAATTATCCACGCGGGGGAGCAAGTATCCGCGTCTTTGAGTTGAAGACGAATGTAGTTAAGGAGGGTTTATTAATAATATTATATACCTGAATAATAATAATATTATTATAATAATAATAATAATAATAATAATAATAATAATAATAATATTATATGCCTGTTGTATGACTGTAGACCGCGGGTTAAGGAGGTTCGTGTAGTAAAGAAATGAAGGTTCAAGGTTTATTTGTCGTGTTTTTTTTCGATTCGTCTTTTTTGCAGTTATTCTGTGTCTCTAGGATATCATTATCCTCATCGAAATAGCTTTTGCTTATATATATATATATATATATATATATATATATATATATATATATATATATTGTTTTCATTATCGTTAATTCGTTTCACATCATGCACTCGACATGATCATATCATTATTAATTAGTATCAGAGATTAGTATGACCATTATCATCATTATCGTTATTGTTGTGTTCCTTTGCATTTTATGACATTCTTAATATCATTCTTTTTATTATGTGCTCAACTTGTGAAGAAAATTCAAGAACGTTTTTCTCGTTTCGGAAGCTTACACAAGTTTAAGAAATATATATTAAACAATTGTATTATCATCCTAACATATTACATTACCATTTATCGTTACTTGGTGGAAAAGAAATGAGAGTGAAAGATAAGTGAAGGAAACTAGATTATAAAGAGCATCATAAGGGAAATGTGCAATTATAATCAGTATGAATTAAGAAAACCAAAACGGTCCGATTTAATATTCATTCACGCGTTAATGGCGACAAAAAATGTCTGAAATATAATCGGGATAACAGTAGCTAAATAACTTCATTTTCAACTTCTGCTCGTTTTTTTTTCTTACATGTAAGAAAAAGAAAAAAAAAAAATGTGTGGACAAGAATATGATAAAAACGAGATAATCATCAGGTGAAAGGTCAGCTATGAATCAACACTTAAAGCTTAGCGTGTTTGTATTTTTTTCTTTTTTTTTTTTTCTTTTTTTTTCCAATGCTAGACTTCATCGCTTGATTGCTGGTGACGAGGTAATCTATCGCTACTGAATGTTCAGTTACGTTCAAACATTTTATTCATATTTACCATTCATTTGCTAAAAAATACTCTAAGCTCGTACTCATTATCTCTCTCTCTCTCTCTCTCTCTCTCTCTCTCTCTCTCTCTCTCTCTCTCTCTCTCTCTCTCTCTCTCTCTCTCTCTCTCTCTCTCTCTCCAAACGCACATACAAATATATTCACTAATAACATAGAAAAACAAATCAACATGGCCATTTAACATCCAACGACCCCCCCCCCCCCACCCGCAATAGCAATGGTTGGGTGTAAGCTATGAAAGCAATGCTGAATTTTGCTGAATATGCTCAGAAATACGACAATATTCCCTATTGCAAATATTTTATGGCGATCAAAACTTTAGCATTTTGTGCTGACTGGATATATTATATCTGTTGTATGATAAATCAAATATTTTGCGTGGTAGAGGCTGTGAAACACATCCCTTTTGAAAACACTCAATTAGGTACAAATATAAATGGATACCAACAATTTATGCCTACTTTCATGAACTTCTTGATAGTCATATTTATATACCAATGCATTTTTTTATAATTTACACACATCAAACTCACATAAGCGCACAAATATATGTGTTCATATAATGATGGAACATTCTGCAAGCTCCTCATTTTGCTAAAGAATATAGCTTTAGAACAGGTGAACGGGATTAAAAGTCCTCTCAGATTGTAATCCACATCAAAATCTACTTCAAATCTCAACTGTAGAATTTTACAAGGAGCTTTGAAAAATCCCTCATTATTTTTTTCATCCAATATTATTTACTAAATTATTTACATGTTTTTTTTCTTTCTTTCTTTTCATCCCAAAGACAAATTCCTATAAATTTGCTGGGTGAACATCAAAGGAAAATAGAAACCAGACAACTACGTCTGCAGGGATGACTTTATGAAGAAATTCATACTGCTTCGTCGTATTTCAAAACGCATCATATGAAGGGATGCGCAATACACACGTGCTAGGGTATAGTGTGTGTGTGTGTATGGAGGTATAGGTGTCTATGTGTGTATGCGCGTGTATATTGCATCCGTACGTGCGTGTGTGTGTGAATTTAAGGTACACAAAGTAACCTATCGTTAATCATGCACTATTACCACGAAAATGACTAATAGACCAAAGAAAAAAATAAGAAATCTTCCTGAGGAACGACTGAATTTCATAAGATGCAAAGGCTGAATACCCTACCTTCGATGCGACCATAAATGAATAAATGCAACAACAAAATTCAAACACGAAAGTTACACCATCAACTTCCCACTGCGTTTTGCTTCGCTAATCTTTTTCAAGACATTACCAATTTTGTATAACAATTCAACAGACTTCTGAATCCTAAGGCAACCGGGCATAGGCCAAGACTGAAAATAAGCGACGTGTACGTGTATCTGTGTATGGAATGTGTATACACTATATGGAAGAAAAGCACATACATCTATATGACCACACACCTACTGTGTGTCTGTTTATTCATATATATTCAAATTCATATGTAATCATATATATATATATATATATATATATATATATATATATATATATATATATATATATGTATGTATACGTAAAACATGCTGCATAGCATATTGCCTCACGCAAGCTCCATGCTGTTTCACGCCACGTGAGTCAGACTGCGTGGGTGATTTTAAGCATATACCCAAAGCCAGGCTCCCATCGCTTCCGGGGCATATGGAAGAGTGACCCAGCTTGACCCGCACAGACGCTCAGACTCACACCCTCTCCGGCGCGGAAGGGAGCGACGCTGCCTCCCTACGCGACCGCCCCCTGCGCCGCCGCCCCCTCCACGGTGGGCGGGCGCGGGGACCACCCAGCGCTGAGCAGTCCCGTCTCCTGTTCAATTCTACTTGTGTATAACTCATGAATAAAGAGTGAAGCTGTATCGAGTATATTACTCTGTCTCACCAGCATTGTTATAGGAAGTCAGTACCTTGTATATGCATATATATATTTACAACTATATTATATACATATATATGTACAATTGTCATATATGCACATATAATGCTATATGTTTATAAT
>NC_091552.1:34217308-34219808 GCF_042767895.1 Penaeus vannamei | reverse complement strand
TGCATATGTATATAAATATATATATATATATATATATATATATGTATATCTGCACATATAAATGTGTATGTATACATATATATACATTTTTATATATTTGTATACATTTATAAGTATATATATGTATATGTATGTGTATATATATTTCTATATGTATATGTACATGTGTGTATGTATATATATATACATATATATACATACATATGTATATGTATGGGTATGTATACATTTATGTATATTTATATAATTATATGCATACATACACACATTTTCATGTATATATATGTATATTTTCCTGTATATATGTATATATTTATGTATATATATAGGCGTATATACATACATACACACACACACACATATATAATATATATATATATATATATATATATATATATATATATATATATATATACATACATACATATGAATGTATATATTCATATGAACGAATATATATATATATATATATATATATATATACATATACATATATGTATATATCCATATATATGCATACATATACATGTATGTATAAATATTTATACATATGCATATATATACATATAGATATATACATATATATATACATATATGCATATATACACACATAGATACATATATATGTGTATATATATGTATGTATACATATATATACATATATAAACATATATACATATATATGAACATATACATGTAAACATATATACACATAAATATACATATATATTCATATATATACAACATATATATATATAAACATATACATATAAACATAAATATACATATTTATACATGCATATGCATTTATATCCATAATATAAAAATACATACATATGCATATATATACATATACATACATATATCAATATATCAATATATATATATATAAACATATGTATATATTCATATATATAGCTATATATACATATATGTATACATATATATAGCTATAGATACATATATATATAAATGTATATAAACATACATACATGTATATACATATATATACATATTTATACCTATAAATACATATATATAAATGTAAATATACATACATACATGTATATACATATACATACATACATAGATGTATATATATATAGATGTGTATATATAACCATAAGTATACATATACATACAGGACGGGAGCGAGAACTACTCGTCCCGCCTGCGTTCCGGTAGACGCCAGCCCAGAGTGAAGCTTACGGGGGAAAGCCTTCGGGAGCCCCGTAGGTGGATGACGGGTTCCACAGCCTGCCGTCCCCTCATATGTGGAGCAGCGTCGGCGGGGGTGGCAGAGGTGGCGTCCACCCGGAGCGACTGCCCGAGGCTAAACCTCAGGATGGGGCTTGGAACATCCGTTCTTTGCGTATGGATGATCGGTTGTCTCTGCTGTCGAGAGAGCTGGGGAAGCTGAGAGTGGAGGTGGCTGCTCTTTCGGAGGTGAGAAGACCTGGCAGCGGAACGATCAGCGTAGGTGGCTACACCTACTACTGGTCAGGCCACAGCGACGGTCAACTTCCCCAGTGAGTAGCCATGGCTATCTCCAGCAGACTCCAGCCCTCGGTAGTAGAGGTTACTCCAATCGATGAGCGTATAATGGTAATGAGACTGAAGCTGTCTTTTGGCTTCATGTCTCTTATTGCTGTGTTCGCTCCTACCGATGTTTGTAAAATTGATGTGAAAGAGATGATCTACACCAAACTATCGTCTGTGTCAGACAGGTGCCCCCGGCGAGATATTCGTGTTGTCCTGGGTGACTTCAATATGGTATATGGCTGTGATCGAGCTGGCTATGAGATGTCTGTCGGCCCCCATGGTTCGGGAGCTGATAACGGCAGCGAGAATAGCTTCCTTTTCCAGGACTTTGCTAGGTCCCAGAAATTGAGGATTTCTGGCTCCTGGTACCAGCGCCTAGACCCATATCACTGGACATGGTACAGCAATGCTGGTAATGCAACCAAGGAGATCTACCACATACTCGTTAGCACTGGCTGGAGGATCCTCCAGAATTGCAGGGTGTATAGAAGTGCCGAGTTCTGTGGTACTGACCATAGATTGGTTATGGCTACCCTCCGAGTCCATTTCAAAAGCCCCCAGCGGACCAATGATCACCCCAGGGTGTTTCACTTGGACAGGCTGAGGGAGGGGGAATGTGCCCGGGGGTTTGCTGAGACAATCTCTGGTGGTTTCACAGCGCTCGAAAATCTGATGGACCCTGTACTTCTGTGGGACACCTTCAAGCGCGAAATGCTTGATGCAGCTCAAGAGACGATTGGTGAACGCCCGAGAGCAAGACGAAATTTCATCTCACAGGAGACAATGGATGCCACAGATGCTTGTCGTGCGGCTCGTCTGGCAGGGGATCGAGATTTGCACCATTCCCAGGTGCACAGAACTCGGTCTTTGTTAAGAAGGGACAAGGAACAGTTTATTAAGAACCTTGCTGAGGAAGAAGAAGAAGGCCATTTCTTAGTAAATGACCTTCATCCTGCAC
>NC_091552.1:34187559-34189308 GCF_042767895.1 Penaeus vannamei | reverse complement strand
CTCTCTTCCTCCTCCTCCACATTCCTCTTCCTCTCTCTCACTCCATCCTCCCTCTCCTCTCCTCTTCCACCCTCTCTTCTCCTCCTCCTCTCTCCCTTCCTTCCTCCTCCTCCTTCTTCCCCCCTCCTACTTCCCCTCCCTCACTTCCTCCTCCTCCTCTCCTCTCTCTCCTCACTCCCTCTCCTCTTCCTCAACCTTCCTTTCCTCCTCCTCACTCTCTCTCTCCTTCCCCTCTCTCTCTCTCCCTCCCTCTCTCCCCTTCCCCCTCCTCCCTCCTTCCTTCTCTCCTCACTCCTCCTTCTCCCCTTCCTCTCCTCCCTCCCTCCTCCTTCTCCTCTCTCCTCTCCTCCTCTCTCCTCTCTCCTCCCTCTCTCCCTCCCTCCTCCTCCTCCTCCTCTCTCACTCCTCCTTCCCACTCTGACCTCTCCTCACTCCCTACATCTACCATACCTCATCTGCACTCTACTCGCTCAGTTGCAGTTTCTCAGTCCTTAGTGACTGCTTAGTTCTTCGTAATACTTTTCGTTACATCTCTGCTTCTTGTCTCGGCACATCGCTATCTGCTTCTGCTTTGCTTCTTATTTTTCTCTATATTTTGTTTGTGTCTTTGTGTTATGTGCATTTTTTTGTATTATTTAATTGTATTTTGATTCATATGATGATATTATATTATATTAATTAGTATTATGATATATTATCTATGATCTAATATATATATTGTTATGTTTATCATATTATGTTTGTTATTATGATTGTCATTATTATATTTACTATTATTATATTGATATACTATTAATCATTATATTATCATATATTATTATATCATATCATATATTATATATTATATCTACTCTATATATATAATTATACTATATATAAATTATTGATTATTATATATGTATATATCATATGTATTATATCATTATCATTTCATTATCTTCATATTATTTTGTACTACTTTTTTTATTTACTTTGTCTATCATTATTGTTATTTTTCATATATTAATTTTGTAGTTATTTTTATTATATTATTATATTATATTATCATTTTATATCATTTTATTGATTATATTATTATATTATCATTTTATTATTATATTATATTATTATTATTATATTATTGATTATTATATATCATATTATTATTATATATATATTATTATATTATTATTATTATTATTATTATTATTATATTTTATTATTATTATTATCATTCTATATTATTATTTATCATTATATCTTATCATTATTATCTATATTATTATCATTATTGATTATTATCATCATATATTATCATTATTATCATATTATATTATATCATAGTTATTTATATCATTATCATTATCATTATTATTATTATCATTATTATTGTTATTATTATTATTATTATCATTATTATTATTATCATTATCATTATTATTATTATCATTATCATTATCATTATCATTATCATTATCATTATCATTATCATTATCATTATCATTATCATTATCATTATTATCATTATCATTATCATTATCATTATCATTATCATTATCATTATCATTATCATTATCATTATCATTATCATTATCATTATCATTATCATTATTATTATTATTATTACCATTATCATTAATATTACTATTACTATTACTACTACTACTACTGCTATTATCATTATTGTTTTTATCATTATTATGTTTATCTTTTTAATATCATTATTATCATTATCATCATTATGGTTATCCTAGCTGTTATTATTGTCAT
>NC_091552.1:34140059-34142559 GCF_042767895.1 Penaeus vannamei | reverse complement strand
AGCGTCGTTACCAACAAAAATATCAGCAACAATAACTATCATTATCATAGTCATCAACAAAAACAGCAACACCATCATCATCAACAAAAACAATAAAACTACAACATCACCACCAGCAACAATAACAAAACAAGACAACACCATCACCACCAACAAAAACAAATACTAGACATCACTACCAACAAAAACAAAAACAAGTCAACAACACCATTATCACCAACAACAAAACAAAAACAAGACAACACCATCACCACCAACAACAAAAACAAAACAACAACACCATCACCAACAACAAAAACAAAACAAGACAACAACACCATCACCACCAACAAAAACAAAAACAAGACAACACCATCACCACCATCAACAAAAACAAAACAAGACAATAACACTATCACCACCAGCAACAAAAACAAAACAAGACAACAACACTATCACCACCAGCAACAAAAACAAATACTAGACAACACCATCACCACCACCACCAACAACAAAAACAAAAACGAGACACCAACACAAAACGCGTCTACCTGCCGTCCACTCCGATCCCGCAGGTAGACCATAGAGGTTCTCCACAAAAGCTGCCAAGCAAGGGAAGTGTAAATGTCAAATCTCGTGATATGTTAACAATGTAGTAGATGGTGGTGCTTGCGTGTCACCCATTTTTGTTCCTGGGATACGTTAAGGTAATGGAGGAGTGGTTTGGAGAGAGGGAGAGGAAGAGGGAAGGAGGGAGAGGGAGAGGGAAGGAGGGAATGGGAGAGGGAAGAAGGGAGTGGGAGAGGGAAGGGAGGAGGGAGGGAGAGGGAAGGGAGGGAGGGGGAGGGAGAGGGAAGGCAGGGAGGAAGAGGGAGAGGGAGGAGGATGGAGCGGAAAGGCAGGGAGAGGGAAGTAGGGGGGAGAGAGAGAGAGAGAGAGAGAGAGAGAGAGAGAGAGAGAGAGAGAGAGAGAGAGAGAGAGAGAGAGAGAGAGAGAGAGAGAGAGAGAGAGAGGCAGACAGGTAGACAGGGACAGACAGCAATTTAATCATATCACGAACTGAATAAATATACATTTAGAAACATCCACTCGTACCAAAAACAATGTAGATTTACTTCCACACATACAGTCCTTAATGCAAATTTATTTACAAATACTAATAACATACCTAAATAACGTAAGATTATTCACAATGCACTGTAAGTAGAAATGCACTTTAGACCAATAGAGGATTGATTCTTGCACTGCAGTTACGTAAAATATGTTGAAACGATCAGATGCATAAGTAAACAGTTAATGTTATCATCTAAAAGCATCACAACTAATGCAATCACCTATAAAACACTGAGACCCAATTTAGACTATATTATCCTATGATAAACAAGCATTTCAGCTTCTAGGAAAACAGTACTTTATACATTGGCCAAACAAGCAATTCTATTATACGCTTACTTACAGACTTTCATTTTCCAGGAACAAAACAACACAATTAGACACATAATATATGCACGTGAAGTAAGCAGATTGATCAAAGAAGACTTCATAAACAACAGTTATGTATATTTTCTTCCTTCAAAGGCATCGTTTACATAATTCATCGAGTCCATGAGAATGTCGTTATCATTTCAAATACATTTCTGGTTTTCTAATCTCTCTAGATTTCTAAATTTCTCGAAGACTTTGTAAAATCAAATTGTCTCTTAATTGTATGCACAAATTTGCAGTTGAAGAAGAAATTCACGTCATCTTCTCTTTTACCGAAATCACAATAAATGCAAAAATGATCTTTGATTTATTTTGTGAATCGACAGTTTCGATTTTGAATGCGAGAGTCATTAGTTTCAGTCGGATATAAATTGAACCGTTTCTTCTTAGACATAAATTCATTACGTAAGCGTCTGTACTGCAATCTGCCTTTATCCTTATGTGTGTTCTTGCCTTAGGTTGTGTGTTGATTTCCCTGAACAAATTGTTCATGAATGTAATCTGAATCCCCCCATAAAAAATAAACCGTAGTTATATTTGAATTTGTCGTAAAACAGCACAACAGCCGAATTTAGCATCAAATTCTTCACCAGTTATTTGTTAAAGAATCCTGCTTTTCTCAATGTTCTTAACACCGGTTCCGGAAACAAACTATCTCCACTTTCCCCTGAAAACGAGTGAGGTGTATCTTGGCCTCTATAGCAGCAAGTAGAGCATAGCCTGTATATATTCTCATAAAAAGAATGTCTTAAGGAGAGTCTGTACCGCATCAAGCCCTAGATACGCCCGAAAGCTCACACAGCTTCACTATAGACACTACCCTTGTTTATCTAAGCGTGATATACCTTTTTGAATCAGGAAAAAATCCACGATTAAAATAACAATGGGATACTTAGGAGCTAAAAGCCTTGTCTCTTATTCATGTAAGCTCCCGGGCCAATGTCAAGAAACTCGTTTGTTCATCTGATAAAACTCGGAAATGTTTAATGATTACGAATACTCTAATTTTCCTAGCCATTAAGCCTAAGGGAATTGT
>NC_091552.1:34138281-34139559 GCF_042767895.1 Penaeus vannamei | reverse complement strand
TATCATTTCTGCTTTAATTCATTTAACCTGTTATTCTCTCCTAATGTCCGTGCAGATGCAGTGTGTGGACTTCCGGGATGGGTCAGAGGTCGTGTCATTATTGCAAGACCTAGACCTAACCTTGTACGAGTTCAAGTCACATGAGTCCATCGAAAACATCTTCATCATGGATCAGCTGAAGAATCGGCTCAAGCAACACCAGATCCAGAACACAGCTGTCTGTGATTGCCACAACGACAACCGACTTTCTGATGTGAGTTGTATATACCTTTCTTTCCTCTTAATTTTTCTTTAGAGTGTTGGCACAGCTTAGGCTGGAGAGCAAAGTACAAATACAGTTGGTGATTTATTGCATACTGCTAGGTTGGGATCAAATTGGGTAAATGCACACTCTGTAGCTTATATACCCAATCATCCTATATCATTGTCACCTTTTTTACCTTCCTCCCACCCTCCCTCCCTCCCTCTCTTCCCTCCTTTCTTTCTACTATCCTTTTTTTCTTCTTCCTCTTCTGAAAACTCTATTACCCTCACCATTCCTCTGATCTCTTCTCTCTTCCCAATTATTTTTCTTTCATCTCTCCTCAAAATGTCTTCCTTCCCTCATCTGCAGATGGTGCGTCTTGTCCGGACAGGTACCGAGGTGAATGAGAGAAGCATTGGGGAGAGGCTGAGGTTTGGTTGTGAGCTTCAGGAGGCCTTCAAGGACTTTGTTGGGAACTTTTTGCCACACATGGAGGAGGAGGAGGAGGTGTTTCAGGTAGGCATACCCAATTGTTTCAGCGGCACCAAGGAAAGCCTTCAATTTAACCATAAGATACCTGGATGTCTCCACAGACATCTGGTTGGAAACTTGTATATCGTAGGTCAATCCATCAATAATCATTCTTTGATTGTCTGTGTATTTTATTATAATTTTTTAAACTGGCCAGTCTTGTGATACAAGTAAGTTAATAATAAGCTCAAAGCATGAACTTAGGGAGACATCTCTGGGAAGAGATCAAGTGAATGAGTCATCCATGAGTGGGCCAGTTGTACAGGTCAGGAAAGAATTATTAAGATGAGTGATTGAATCTTGAGGGATGAGTGCATTAATATTTATAGGTTATCTCAGTAAGTTGAGGTTACGTATGTGTTTTTTCACACTTATGTGGTCAGGGACTCTCAGTACACCCAAAAGAAAAGTATGCTACTGTCCTAATTATGTAATTGACCTACTGCAGACTGGAACCCACAAATAAGTCTTTGGGTTACATTAGAGGTCCCCTGAACTTTAAC
>NC_091552.1:34130781-34133281 GCF_042767895.1 Penaeus vannamei | reverse complement strand
TAATGTCAATAACAATATACTGATTATAATATTTATAACAAAAATAACTGCCGATATTTATAGCATTAGTATAAAAAAGCGTTCTGCTATTTCAAGGAAAGGTGAGGTCACAAGATCTACTGATTGACTCCTTTGTGGCTAGGCACTGGCAGAACCATCTATGGTACAGAAGCATTTAACAAAATACTAAAGTGAACGCAACATTTTCCTGTCAGCATTAGGTTAACATTGGATCCCATAGTTATATAGGGTAATGAAAGGATGAGACAGATTATTGTCATTGCATGAGTATTATATCTTTCTGACAGGGATTTTTGTCCTGCTACAGAACTAGAATGTGATGATGTCAGAGCAGGCAGTGGCCGATGATACAGTTGTATCTGATTGCGAAATTGACTCATATAGCATCAGACCTTCTTAACTTTTTGAATAGATTGTATGGATGGTGAGAAAGAAATAGAAAAAAACTAAGATGCAGTAGAATAAGTTTAGAGTGAATTCCTCTCAGTTTGAAAATTCAAATGATTCAGTATGGGATAAGGAAGCTAATGTTGCCTACTGTTTAGCCAGACTGACAGAAAGAGGGAGAGTCAATGAATGAATGAATGAATGAATGAATGAATGAATAAGGGAATGAAAAAAAGAAATGGGTAAAAAGTAAGAGCAATGAGAGAAAAACAGACTAATAGAGGAAGGTAATGAATAAGAGGAAGAAAGAGATAGAATTAGAATAAATCTATGAATGAATTAATGAAAGAAAAGACAGATAGAAAGCATGAATGGATGATAAAGAGAGAAATTAGAGAATATTCTTGAAGGCTGTTTTAGAAATTAGCTAGAGAAGGGCCTAATAGTGATGTATAGGTTCTCAGATTTTAAAAATTTTGGATGTGGATGTGGATTTTAAAATTTGTTGAATTGTAGACAAGTAGAAGAATGTAGACAGTGAAGTTATTGAGATTGCTGATCCAGATTTAGATCTGATATGTTTGATATCAATTCTGTTGTGGATGTGGATGAGCATGTTGATGTTTGCATTATAATACTACAAAGAGTCGACAACTTTCTTTAATTTATATTGATGTTTTATGTTGTAGTATTTGTATGCTACACATGCTATAAACAGGCTTATATATTTGTTTCATTTATTTGGAAGAAAAATATATAAGCTAGTTAATAATCATTAAAATTCTAGTAATGCAAATGTCTGCTAATAGATGATAACTTTTAGGATTAGAAGTGATGTGAATGATTTATGTATGGGCACTACTGGCATAATGAGATTTTTTAGCTGCCTATTCCAGTTTTTATTCTTGGGTGCATGTCTTGAGTGTACACGGTACAAACAAGGGAGATCTGTTTCCTTGATATAAAGTATACTTGCAATAGATTGGGTGTGTGAGTGCATGCATATGTGTGTGGGTGCATGAGTTAATGGGTGTATGAGTGAGTGTGTGGGTGAGTGAAAGGAAGGAACTACAAGGAAGAGAAGAAACAGAAAAAGTCTGCATGTTGGAAATATCTGCATTTCTTCTATGTATATATGGATAGAATTGTGGAAATTTTATCATTAATAAATGTGGATGCAAATATGATTGTGGATTTCAATTATCATGAAATCTGTGAATATGTATGTGTCTGTGGATATAAAATTTTGTGTGGATACTCCACAGAAGTATATTCAGATGTGCCTGTGGATATCTGATACATCACTAACTTAGGGAGATGGAGTGCTTCAGTGATGTTATCAGGGCATCTCACAATTTTGCCAAAACTTAATGTGTTGTTTGAAGATGACACTTTAGGAATGGATATTGTTAACACTGCTCCTCATATTGATTTCACTTGTTGATTAAGTTCATATGATACCAAAGAGTAAGTTTAAAAACAAACAAATATTTCTCGACTCTGGGCTTAACCTTTAAGCATATACACTTTTGATGATTTATCAGTTTTCTTTTTTAGTTTTCAGTATATTTCAGAGTCAACACCAATATCAAGATGGATATGCTTACAGATTTTACAAATTATGTTTGAGAATTATGCCAAAGCACTTTCATCTTACTGTTGTTCTGGAATATCTACAGGTTATGGTTCCAAGGATCCCTGCAATGCCTCAAACACTTAGACCTGCAAGGATGTGAACTCATTGACGATTCAGCCCTGGAGTGTCTTGCACAGTGTGCTTACCCTGCACGTTGCCCTATGGCCAAAGGTAGCTTGTATTGCCCCTATGACGTCAATCCTTTTGCATACAATGTAGGTCTTAGAAGTGAGATTCTTGCTTCACCTTTTGAGACTGAGGTGTGCCAGCAATGTGGGGCCATGAGGGACTGCTTTTGCCCTGGTAGGAGAAATGGTCCAAATGGAATATTTTCTGGGGACCTTTCCCTCCAGGGATTGACAGGAGGAGGAAGGTCAATCTACAATAACAGTAAAAATGTCAAGAAGAGTAACAATATTCACAAGAAAGCCGGAAGGAAGAACCCTGTGCCTTTCC
>NC_091552.1:34115781-34125781 GCF_042767895.1 Penaeus vannamei | reverse complement strand
TCGAGTTTTTCTGCTGCTTTACTTTTGTGATGTTGTGGGTAGTATTATCATTATTTCTGTTGATTTTATTTTCCTCTTTCGTGTAGCATATTTAGTCAAAAGTGATATTATCTGATAGTTATCTTGATACTTTTTGAAATATGCCAAATTTTTAATTATATATATTTTTTTATTTCACTCATCTATGTACACACACACAAATACATGATATATATATATATATATATATATATATATATATATATATATATATATATATATATATATATATATATATATATATATATATATATATATATATTACTGTCTTCTATTTTCCTATAAAAAACATTTCCATGTAATTGTTCATTATAGATTAGTTATTGAAAATTATCAATTTGATGTGTAACCTTCTTGGGTTATTTGTTTTTATGCAGTTGCTCATGGCATATTTACAGAGAATATCAAATGTTTCTGTGACAATAATATAAAATAAGGGTTAATGTTTAGAGTCAAGAAAATGGAAAAAAGTTCATTTTTACAACATAAATAACATGTATATATTGGATGTTGCCCAAATATTTGGTGATAAAGAAAGGTAAGGTTAACAAATATATATATAATCTATTGGCTGTGGTATTGGTACAGGATTTGAACTATATCATAAGGTAGTCCTAAGATTTTTTTCTCATTTTCTGTATCTTTGGTTAGAAATATCTTATGGTTGTGTTGTACTGCGTGAGTTCCTGAGTCATACCTTCTTTTATATATAATGTATGTGTAAATCAACACCTATTTGGAGTAGTGTATAAAAGTCTTGTATCTGTGATTTATGAATATATAAGCTTCTTATTAAAACTCAAGAACTGTATTGTCGGTTTCTTATCCTTAAACAAATTAATTCTGTGTAAAAACCATTGCTTTGGTTAATCACAAGATTTTCACTCTTCAGTTATGTCTTGATCTTGTATAACTTTACTTAATAGTTTGGAAGTCCATTGTCATGCTCACTGCACGATCCCTTTCTAGCCTCAAAAGGATATTTTGCATTTGCTGTTTATGACACGACTTTTCCTGCTGCACGTAGCAGTGGGGGTCAAATATGTGGCCTGTGGCACAGTTGCTATTTCAGTTTTACAGTCAGCCATTTTGCACGATTAATTAAGCCAGTCCTTTGTCATATATGATTGTGACTTACACTCTTTGTTTTTTTCTACCACTGTGGCTTTAATATTGCCTTAATAAGATGTAGTTTTGATCTACTCATGACACTCTGGCTTACATATAGTATACTATGGTGAAATGCAGCCCCCTTTGGTAAGTGAGTTTGACAGCCCTGCATTAAAGGGAAGGTTTGTAAGGGGTTTTTGTTTTAATGTTTGACCACCCTCCAGAGAATTTAAATTGATAGGTCATATGCCATTTAGGGGGTTACAGGAAAGAGAAATACAAAATACTGAGAAAAAATAATTTAATGGAACATGGGAGATCACAATTTAGAAACATTTTTTAATTATATAAAAATGAAATATTTTTTTTTTGACAGGTATATTGAAAAAGGCATCCTTCCATGCTCCAAAAATAGTCTTTATATAGTCTATGGATATATATAAATCTTACACTACATATTTTTTTTCTATATCTCACTATTAAGTGATAATTAACACTATTATGGCATATATCTTCATGGTACACAAAAGAACCATGTGAGGATAAATTTCATTGTCTTTTCTAGAAATGGTAATGTATTTATAGATACGAAAGTATGTAAATATATATACGTATGTGTGTATGTGTAAGCATGTTTTTCCGTTATTCCAATTTTTAAAAAAGTTTCTTCAATATGTGAGCTCAAATCTTTTCTCACTAATAACAAACATGAAAACTGCCAACTAATACAGCCAGCATCAAAACATGTCTAAAAAGGAATTCACAAATCTGCCATAAATAACAGCCTCTACAACAACACTCACAGGGAGAAGTGTAGTATTACATACTTTTTCCTTAATGAAGCTTTTACACTGAATTAATAATATTTTCACTTTAGTTCATGCAAAACTATGCATAGTATGTGTAATTCTGGTATTTGTTTTGTAAAGAATGTGCAGCAGTAGTATAGCAAAAGTATAGCATAATTCACAAGCCATTAGTAAAGTACAAATATATGAGTGATTTATAACAGTGTACAGTGTGAATAGTATTCATATAGTATACTTGTACTATATAGAAAATGGGTGTAAAGAGTAAAGTGTATTTATTATATATGTATATCAGTGTACCATAGAAAGCAGTGTTATGATTGTATTGTATGTACCGCATTACCTATTAGTATATACCTAGTGTATAATGTATAGAAAATGTGTTCAGTTGAGAGAGTACTGTTAAAAACTTGTCTGGTTTTGAGTTATTGCAACTCCAACTTATATTTTAAATGAAACAAAGTTAACTTAAATTATATTACAAATCATTATTTGGTTAAATGCTTCTTTTTAAGTAAAGATATAGTAGGATATGTCCCTCTCTCTCTCTTTTCTTTCTTTATATTGGTATAGTTTGTATAGTTTTAAAGGTGAATTTTACATAATGTATTTATATTGCATTACTGTCATGATGGACAAGTATATCAAAATCTCTCAAATCTATGAAATAAAAATTTAATAGCTTAAGCTAGATTTCAATCTACAATACTCACATAGTACAGACTGTATAATATATCTAATACAGTATGCATAGTTATGTATAGTTCATGCAATTCTCCAGCATGTTATTGCAGAATACTTAATACTTCACTTTGAGAAATAAGATACAAAAACATTTCTCTTTCAAAAAATCTTTTTTCTTTCTTTCTTTCTATCTTTCTACTGATGGCAGTTCTGGGAATTTTTTGCATTTCACTGAATACCTAAAGAAAAGATAAAGGTATACAGAGGGTTCTAGGGATTACAAAAATGTAAATAGAGCACAAAATTGGAAGAGCTTGTATTGCTATTTGCTGGTCCTATGTGCATTATCAGTTGACTAAAATACACCAAAAACAAAATAAAATAGTTGGTTTCAGCATGTCTTTGACATTTTCCATTTTTTGTCAACCCTTGGTAGTGAATGTAACATTAATTTCTTAATTCATATGGAATGAATTCAGATCAGAGGTGGGTCTTCCTACTCACACAGCAAGATGAAAATATAAACAATGTGTGACTGTACAATATAAATATTGTAGAAGGCAGTCTTAATTTTTGTTTCTTTTGGGCAACCCCCCCAGATTTATTGTTACCCCACCAGAAAATTCTCTGGACCTGCCCCTGATTCAGATCAATTACAGAATCTTTTTCTAGCTTGAAATAATCATAAAACTACAAATGGTTAATAATTTACTTTCCTGTTTTCCTTCAAAGTTGAACAAAAATACCAAAACATATGTAATACAAACAGTTAAAACAAATACTAAACTTGATTACACACACACAATGAAAATCATTGCCACATGTAAATCATAATTACCTTTTAAAGTGAGAACTTTAAAAAAAGATTGCAGGAGAACAAAAAAATGGTAAAAGGGAAGGGAAGGAAGAAAAGATGGTGAAAGAGGAAGCAGAAAACAAAGAAAAGCAAATTTCCTTTTACAGAAACCAACTCAAACTCCTGTCTTCGCTCCAATCTCTTCTTAATATTAAAATACTTCATACACAATGTAACACAAAGCATATTAAAATACAAGAAAAAAAGAGTATTCCAGGCTTCCCGAGTCATCACCTCAAATTAACGCCTTTCCTCAATTTTCCCTCTCAGAGTAACAATCAATGGTGCACATGTCAACGTGGATTCAAACATTTGTTGATGACTTCTAGGAGGTGGGAGTTTTCCAAAGCTGCAGCCACACGCTCCTTGTCATTGAGTTGCTTGTTGATGGCGTGTTCTGATGCGTGGGTGCCCGGTGAAATGCGGACGTCTACTTTAAATCTTTGATTGGAAGATATAAGAGAAGTTCTTTGTTACAAAATATCTAGGTGAAGTAAAAGTAAACTTTATTTACAAACCAAAACTGATTTTATAATCAGAGTTACAGACCAAACACTTTTCTCAGAGAAGTATGTAACATGTAACATGAGTTATGAGAATAACATCCATAAAATATATTGCAATTAGATATAGCTGTAAAGAAAGAGAGAAAAGATAGAAGAAAAAAAGAAAGAAACAGAAAGAAATACTATTAAGGGTAATATGAAGGACATGGGAAAAGTTTAGAAATGAAGCAAGTTTCTTGTCACAAAAACTAAAAGCTTATGGAGAAATATGAAGTAATATATATGCCATTAACCTAATCACTGCCTTAATGGTATAAATATAAGTATATTACTTATGCACCCTGGATAAAAGAACACAACACACAAACCATTAAGTTATAGGGAACTAAAAATGAAGAGAAATAAGAAGACAACAAGGAAACCAGAGTTTTGAAATCAATACCTTGCAGGCAATGCATGAAGCAGTTTGAGCCTTATGCTAAGGCCAATAAGAGAAGCCATACTGCAGTGAGGGATTGTGGGTGTGAAGTGTACCATGACGAAGTTCTCTGCATCACTCACTTCACATTGATTCTCCTCTACCTTTGGGATGAGAAGGAAATAATGGATAGAAGTATAGCAGTAAGAAAGAACATTATAAGGAGAGGGAATCTTATAATGTCTACTACTTGGCAAGTCCTGTCAACTGTAATATCTGTGCAAATGATAATAACAATAATATCAATATCCTAATAACTAACAAACACTTACCACATTGAGTTCCTCCAGGGTCAAGGGATGCTCCGGGTCACGAATATTCCTGATCAAGTCAAAGATCTCACGGGAATCAAATGGATCGTATACGCTATCATCCCAGTCAGTTGGGCTTGCTAGCCTCTCCCCGGCCTTGGCAAAGATGTGGGGGTTGACATTCTCCAGCCTCTCTGTTCCAGCCATTTTGGTTCTTGTATGATATCTTCTCTACTTTCTGGTGAAAAAAGGTTTTAGTAGAGCATAACAGTAATAAATTGGTATAGATTTTGGAAGTGGGGAAGAGCAACTATTATATATTTATAAAAGTAATAATTATAATAATAATGAACATAATAATATTAATGATTAGGCTGATGATGATAATAAAGGTGATAACTTTAATAATCATTAGCAATACACAAAGAGGAAATTAAAAACTGAGTAGAGAACTGGAAGAAAACAAAAATAAAAACAGGATTCAACCTCTAAACCAAAACCTTAAGAGTCCTGAACCAACTTACCAACAGCCTTCCACAACTTCTTGAATAGCTTTTTGCGCAACTAAAGCACAACAGCTCAGAACAATCAGATCCCCTCAGGCAGCCCACTCAGCAATGCCACTCATGAGTATTGCAGGGATGTCTAACTTGTAGGCGTCTTTCGGGTCTCGTAGGTGTGACCAAATCACCTGAAGAAGGAAGAGGAGGGGGTATGAAGCTAATAATGTTAATACTAGCAGTTATAGTTGTATTTGTGGTGGTGTGACTAATAACAATAACAATAATAATACAATAACTGTACTACTTATATCTATAATAGCAATTGTATTAAATAATGATTTTAATAATAATAATAATAACAATAATAGTAATGTTAACAAGTAAGTTACATTCTGTCTGCCTGTCTGTCTGTTTTTCTTTGTTTATGGGGGAGGGGTGAGGCACATGTATGTCAATTACTTAAAAAAAAACAAAAAAAAAAAAAACAGATGTATGAAGTCAGCCAAAGCAATTTACCCATACTGATTAGGCAACCCTTGAAAATCTGTGTTGGGGGTTTCATTTATTACACAATGTGACATTTTGGTGTGTGCATGTGTGTGTATGCATCTGTTTAAAAACTCTAGAACAGGGGCTATATGAAGTTTGGTCAAGCTATTCGTCCATCCCAAACAGGCCTATTTTGAGAATCTGTGTACTTGTGTGTTTGGTATGTAATGTAGTGCAGTGTGTTTGTATGTCTCTGTATGTGTTTTAATTTAGTAATCGAGAAATAGGCAATGAAAGAAGTTTGGCCAAACACTTTATCAACATACACAGGCACATTTAAAATAGGTACAGCACAATTAATCGTAATTACAATAATAATTATAAACAATAAAAGTAATAACAATAAACATGGTACTGAAGAAAAAAATTTAGTAGTATCATGATCACTATTACTGCTATCATTATGTTTAGATATGGAATAAAAAAAAGAAACAGTCAATTTTGACATCAAAGGATATTTGACTCAATAATAATGGCAAAGAAAAACAGTTTTACCTATAAGTAAAGTTTTGATGAATTAAAAATATGGTGTTTGAAAGCAAATCCAAAGGAATAAATATGAAGGACAATATGTTACTCGGATATGAAAACTAAAAAACATGGATTATATTTAATAGAATCAACATCAACATCTAATTATACCGAAGACAAACAATTACTGCTAAATGAAAACAAATGATCACAAGAATACCTAAACAAACAATACAGAATTCGAATGCCATATTTAAGTAAGCATTTACATGTGCTTACCTACACACATACACACACACAAACATATGAATATTCCCTACCTGCGTTGCTCTCTCCTTTAGAGTATAGAGAGGAATACTAATGTAAACAGTGATGTGACGTGGAGACACCGGACCCTGAATGCCTTGTCCCTCCTGCAAGGCCCCCTGGAATGAGGGTGTTAGGGGCTGTAGTTTTCTTAATCTTTACTATTTTTATTGGTAATCTTTTAATATCATTTACATACATATATATGTGTTAGTATTGTGTTTGTGTTGGTGAGGAATGGAGTTTTGTTTCTTCTCAGATGCATTCAATATATATATATTTTTTTTCACTTTTTCAGGAGGTGCTTCCCCTACTATTCAGGAGACCCTAAAAGCTATTTGTACATAATAAAGTAGTAGCACATAATGTGAAATATAAAGAAAATCTGTAAGATGTAATAGTACTCAATAATTAAAATGGCATGGAATAATCTTATGTAAAAGAACCAAATAAAAATGAGTCTACTTATTTATCAAACGTCATAAAATTACCATTCAATGTGCTAAGCAAAAAACTGATATACCCCTAAAAAATAGAAGGGAGAGAATAAATGAATAAATAAATAAATGAATTTAAAAAATCTCTTTTCTGTAATACAACAGATTTTTTTTTTTTTTTTTCTCTCTCTCTCTCTCTCTCTCTCTCTAACCCTCAACCAACCAACAATCCTCCTTTAACTCTCACCTTACTCACCTCGTACCACGGCTTGGGGAAAAATACGTCTTCTGAGTTGACCACCAACTTGGCTGTCGTCTCCGAGTCCTGGAAAACCCAGGGATGGGAGACGTAGGTGCTGATCTTCAACTGCTCCCTTGGCTCAAGCCGCTGCAGGGTAAGAGGAAAAGACTGAGGCTTTGAAGTGCTATGGTGCGAACAGGGAATGCGAAAAAAAGGAGAATGATGGAGAAACTGAAGGAGGAGAAAATTAAAAATACCCACTCCCCTAAAAAGAAGAAGTAAACAAGAAGAAGAAGAAGTAGTAGTAAACAAGAAGAGGAGGGAAGAATGAGAAGATGGAAGATGAGGCAGGGCATAACGCACAAGAGGAAAAAAGGAATACAGAACCATATAAAAATAAACATTCAAAAAAAGAATTACTAAAGGTCAATTACTTTCTAGCAATTGTATTTTTTTAAAATTAAATATAAAAATACCCGAGGGCTTGTCTGCCTCAACAATCTATCTTATTTTAAACCCAATGAGATATCTAGGTAAATTTAGATAAGTTAAACCTTACAGTAACAAAAAATGCAAAAGACCATGTACATAAAATGGCAAAATGTTAATAAGGCATCAAAGATTACTGAAGTTGCATGCTTTCACTAATAAATAGGTACAAAAATTCAATGTATATATAAGCAAAGTTCTAATTATCTGTCAAGCACCCATCAAGAAAAATGCTGAAAAAAATAAGACAAGAAAAATGGAACAGAAAGATAAGGGACACAAAGAAGGTGCCTAACTAAAAAGAAGAGGACTAAAATTCCTGATGCTCTCTCAGTTTGACAAAGGCAGGTTGAAAGATCATTCCCCAGTTGATGGTAGTTAGAATGAAACTTCTCGTAAAAAAAGGCAGTTTTACTCCTTACCAAAAGAAATTACAAGAGTTAGAATGAATTACATTCCTAGCATCACAAACAAGTAAAGAGCAAATTATCTAGTTCACATAAAGTAAAGGGATCTTCTACCACACATTTTGTAAAGCATGCATAAAGGGGCTTACAGGCTGTGGATGCCAAAGATCTAGGCTAAAATCTGGAATAAAAAAATTGACAAAATTTATCAACCAATTTCAAATGTTGATCAGCAACACAAAGCCAAAAGGGCAATGTAATGTCAAACATAGTAGAATAAACATTTTTAAAACTTTATTGAGATTAATCCCCTAAACACAATCAAACTAATCATGGTATAAAGAAAATCTACACAAATGAGGAGTAAACAATATACATTTTGCTATGAATTTACCTTCCAAATATCATATTTTATGGAATGTCTGAGTTCCACCTCATACCTAACAATTGGCACTATATACTGACACCAGATAGAAATCTATTCATCAATAAACTGTAACAACAGGCCTCCCTTTGGAAAATGAAACACAAGAAGAAAAGAGCAGCTTTGTTTGCAAACTGAAATATTTTTAAGATTAAATATATATGGTCAGTATACAAATATAAAAAATAGCCATGAACATAGCCTTGATGTATGCCCATATACTGGCATTATTCATGGCAACTACCAAACATATAACTCAATAAATAGATGTGAATATAAAGAACAGAACCCCCACACCCCCTGTAAGGTATTCTCCTAAGTATGAAAATAAAAGCTCTAAGACTAAATTCAAAGCAAAATTTATTATGTAAATCCATATTTAGAATCAAGGGGTTTGGAAACTGTTAGAAGCCATAATCAAAGCCAGTTCGGAGACTAGGAAAAGATATTATTTTAAGTTTAGACATTCAAACATTTTGCTTTAAGTCAATCTGAGGGAAGTTAATACGTAACATACAGAAATAGTGGGGCTGTCAACATATCAAACCAAAATGGAAGAAGAAGAAGATGAGGCAAGATGAAGAATGATAAAAGCAGTAGCAAGAAAAAAAGTTCAGCCATTTGAGGAATGAGAATACAAATAAGAAATACATGAAGGAAATATGTTTTACAAGAAGAGGAGGAATAAGAATAAGGATACGATGCAGAAGAAAATACATTCCATTTTGCCTAAAACATTCCGTCTTTTTTTTTTTTTTTTTTTTTTTATTCCTCCTTCCGATCCAAAAATCCAGTCTTTAATATTCCTTGAACTTTTTAAGGAAACTTCAAAATTCAAAAACAGATAGTGTCCAGCACTTCTTCAACCTATTTGCTATGGATCTGTGTACTGACCACTGTATTTTTTTGTGAATTTTGTAGCATAGATGGTTCCACATGTGCTCAGCCATCAAGGAGGAAAGGGGAAAGGAGAGGAGGGGAGGGAAGGGAAGAGAAGGAAGGGGAGGGGAGGGGAGGGGAGGGGAGGGGAGAGGAGGGGAGGGAAGGGGAAGGCAAGGGAAGGGAAGGGAAGGGAAGGGAAGGGAAGGGAAGGGAAGGGAAGGGAAGGGAAGGGAAGGGAAGGGAAGGGAAGGGAAGGGAAGGGAAGGGAAGGGAAGGGGAGGGGAGGGGAGGGAATGGAAGGGGAGGGACTGGAAGGAAAGGTAAGGAAAGGGAGATGATGGAGGGAGTGATAGTAGGAATGGGAATAGGGAAAGAGCCTAAGTTGGAGTGGAATGAGAGGATAGCAGAAAGGTGAGCAAGTGAGAGAAAATGAAAAGGAGAGAAAAAGAGGGAGACAGGGAGGTGGGATGGAAAGAGGGAGAGTGGGGTACAGGTGTGAAGGGGCACAAGTGTGCACACCAGCTGTGTGGCAATCCCTTATTATATGACAAAGCCTTT
>NC_091552.1:34100781-34103281 GCF_042767895.1 Penaeus vannamei | reverse complement strand
TGTATTGTTTACGTTTACAGGGTATGTAATTATCTCTTTAATTTAGGATGTCAAAAATGCTGAATACTGATTATTTCAATTTATGTTGGATCTGATTTGCACTTTTTTATAACTGGTAATGAATGCGTGATTTAGAACCCTTGCATATCACCAGTAATTATGCAGAAATAACATTATGTGAGTTTGAAATTATTATTTACAGAGTATGAAGTGCATTTTGTTTCTTTGGAATCATGAAATGGCATATTTGAGTTTAACCCTTAAACAATATATATAATCGCATTATTTACATTTCTTGAGAATACTGAATTAATCTTATAGGATTTTAAAAATTTATCTAGTCTTTCTGAATTAGATTATTGACATAATCATCTGATAATGCTCATGAAAACCCGTATGATTTTATGTATGTCCCGATTAGAACGTTGTAAAATTATTTCCTTTGCCATTTGCTTGGCGCGGGAGTTTTATGAAACTGTATTTTCGTTGAACCTTATCAACAGTAAAGGTTGCATCGAATTGTTGGTGAAATAGTAATGATAATTATAAGGAATAAAGATGATAATAATAGTAGTTATAATGATAATGGTGACAATAATTTTTGTAATAATGCTAGTAATATCAGTAATGATAATGGTTATGATAATCATGATAATAACAACAATAATAATAAATTGATGATAACCGCAGTAATAATAATGATAAAGGTAATGATAATGATAATGAAAAAGATAATGATAAATGGTAAAGATAATAATGATAATGATGAAAATAATAATGATGCTAATAATAATGCTAGGAATTATAATGATATTGATGATTATAATAATGATTATGATAATGATAATGATGATAATGCTAATGATAAGGATGAAGATAATGATGGTGATGATGATGATGGTAATAATGATAATAGTAATGGTAATAATAAAAACAATAATGATAACGATAATGATGATGATGATAATATTGGTAATGATAATGATAACTATGATAATAATGCTAATGATAATGCTGATGATAATGGTTACGATAAAGATAGTAATAAAAATAATCTATGTTAATAATAATAATCATTAAGATAATGATGATGGCAATAATGATGTGATAATATTAATGATAATAATAATAATAATAATAATGATAATAATAATAATAATAATAATAATAATAATAATAATAATAATAATAATAATAATAATAATAATAATGATAATAATAATGATAATAATAATGATATGATGATAATGATAATAATGAAGAAAAAAGAGTTGATAATAAAAACCAATGATAGTAACAAATAATAAAAATAATGATGATAATAATGATGATGATGATGATGATGATGATAGTAATAATGATAATTCTAGTTGTGGTAGCAATGGTTATAATAATAATAGTGATTGTAATAAAGATATAATGATAATGATAATAATGATCATAACAATAATGATAATGATAATAATAGTAATAATGATAATAATAATGATGATGATAATAATGATGATAATACTAATACTAATACTAATAATAATAATAACAACAACAATAATAATAATAATAATAATAATAATAATAATAATAATAATAATAATAATAATAATAATAATAATGATAATAATGATAATAATAATAATAATAATGATAATAATGATAATAATAATAATCATCATCATAATAATAATAACGATAATAATGATAATGATAATGCCTCTGATGCTGAAATCAATAATGATTATTGTAACAATAATGGTGACGATGATAATAATGCTGAAGATGACTATGACATTATTTATAATGATAATGAAAATAATGATGAAGATCATGATAATGATAATAATGATGCAACTGATAAGAAAGGAAGGCTGAAATAAAGCTTTTGTTTAAGTGCAATATTGATAATAGCTTCATTGATAACATAATGATACCATGAGCATTAATGACAAGGTATTGATACTAATGTAATGTAATGAATGTTCAAAATAATGCCATAAAATGAATGATATATATATATTTTTTACATATGGAGAGTGACATTTTTTCCTTTATAAATGTTTATAGATATTATACGTAATACTTTACGTCGACAAGAGAAACACATTTTATCACAATTATGATACATCATCACGTTTTTATTCGTTATAAATCGGCATATTGTTGATTCCTGTGCCATTTTATTTTCAGTCACTTGTAAAAGTTTATCACTTTGTTCCTTCATAATTCGGTTTTCATTCATTCTGAAATCGGATTATATCATGATGATCTGCTATTATTTTTTTTTCGAGTGTATACGTTTATTTTCTAAAACGTTCGTTCATATTGATGCGAAAACGTTTTTCTATTCATTCACATTTCAGCTGCTTCTTGGCACTCATGAAATTGTTTATTTATTTTGTTTTTAGTAACAAACATTTCGATACAAAACAAACTTGCAGTTAGCAATTACTGTAAAACAGATATATACACTTATCTAGCGATAATTTCACCAAAGAAAGTTGAA
>NC_091552.1:34070781-34075781 GCF_042767895.1 Penaeus vannamei | reverse complement strand
CATTTGATTAACTTGCTTACGATTTGCGGCACAAAAGTGGTTGTAATAAAGACCCTTCCGATTTACAATAGACTAATCAAGCGTGGTATTATTCCCGAGGAAATCGAGCTATGGAAATGAGGGAGCTTCGAGGGGCCGCCGCGAGATGGCTCTCGGGTGGAGTAAACACGATAACGTGTTGAGGACATGTTTTTCTTCAGCCGTCGGGGCGGTTCTGGGAAGTAGAGCATTTATCGTCTTTGGAGGGCCGAGTCGAGGTCGATTGTGGGGTGATGGAGGCAAACGCACACCCATACGCACACACACACATGCACACACACACACACACAAGCGCATACACACACACCTACACACACACACAAACAAACACACCTACACGCATATTATTACACATTGAGACACACAATAATTTATACACACACACACGCATCTACATTACACACATTTACACACACACACACACAGTATTAGGCACACACAGTATTGAGGGGGCTTGTGTATGTAAATGGTGCAAATAAATTTACTGTGTTAGTTTTGATCATTTTTGGGTGGGGTTGATTCTAAAATGTGTACATTCTCTCTCTCTCTCTCTCTCTCTCTCTCTCTCTCTCTCTCTCTCTCTCTCTCTCTCTCTCTCTCTCTCTCTCTCTCTCTCTCTCTCTCTCTCTCTCTCTCTCTCTCTCTTTCTCTCTCTCTCTCTCTCTCTCTCTCTCTCTCTCTCTATATATATATATATATATATATATATATATATATATATATATATATATATACATATAACTACACACACTCACACACATGTACACACGCATCCGTACAAACGCTCAAGTGTATGTGTGTATTTTTTTCTTTCATTATAAATGCCATTAGTTGACTTTTTTGTATTTACTTCACAAGTAACGCTACTATCTCCACCATTTCCTTCGTTTTTAAAAGAAGAAGAAGAAAAAATACGTGTATATGTACACACACACATACACACATTATCTATCTATCTATCTATCTATAATGAATACATGAGAAAAGATAAAAAAAATAAGTGTAAATGTACACACACACACACACACACATACACACATTATCTATCTATCTATCCATCTATCTATCTATCTACCTAACTATCTATCTACCTACCTATCTATCTACCTCTCTCTCTCTCTATCTTTCTACCTACCTACGTATCTATCTATCTATCTATCTATCTATAATGAATACGTATGGTTTTCACACCTTGTCAGAACCTCTCAAAGTGAAGAAGCAAAAATATGAGGATGACAGCATGGCGAGACATAGTGTCAAGGAAGGACTATGTTTTGCGGGCAGACATATCGTATGAGTCAAGCAGGTATGAGGTCACTGTGACATCATATGAAAAAGGTCGATTGGGAGGAGAAAGTGTGGTGAGGGGTGGGGGTGAGGGGAGGTATGGGGAGGGGAGAATGGGGGGTGGGTTGAAAGGGGAAGGAGAAGGGAAGGAGAAGGAAAGGGAGGGGGAGGGAAGGGAGATGAGGGGTGGGGTGAGGGGAGATGGGGAAGGGAGAATAGAGGGGGTTGAAAGGGGAAGGAAGAAGGAGAAGGGAGGGGAGGTCAGGGGAGGAGGGAGATGAGGGGGGGGTGAGGGAGATGGGGAGGGGAGAATGGGGGAAGAGAAAAGGAGGAGACGAAAGAAGAACGAAACGGGAAGGAGAAAGAAAGGAGAAAGAGAGGAGAAAGAGATAGAAAAGGGAGTGCAATGACAAAAAGAGAGAGGAAAAAGGAAGAAAAAGGAAAGGCGAAAAAGGAAGAGGAAAAAAAGAAAAGGGAAAGATGGACTAAAATAGAGAGGAAAAAGGAAGAGGAAAAAAAGAAAAGGGATAGACAGAAAAAAAAGACAGGAAAGGAGAGAGAGAAAGAGAAGCCCATGTTCTTCATAGAACATTGAACATCTTCCTCTTCCCATTTCTTAATCGCCGTAATGTGTTTATTCAACGTCTTGTTCTGTCCAAAGTAATAGTGGATTAGTGCTTGTTTTTTTTTCGTTTATTGACAAGACCATCTCTCTCTCTCTCTCGCTTTTTCTCTTTCTCTCTGTCTCGCTCGCTCTTTCTCTCTCTTTTTTCGATCTCTCTCTCTTTTCTTTCGATCTCTCTGTCTGTCTGTCTGTCTCTCTCTCTCCCTTTCTCTCTCTCTCTCTCTCTCTCTCCTCCTCCCTCCCTCTCCCTCTCTCCTTTCCCTCCCCTCCCTCTCTTCCCCTCCTTCCCTCCCTCTCTCTCCCTCCCTCCCTCTTCCTCCTCCCCTCTCTCTCCCTCTCTCCCTCCCTCCCCTCCCTTCCTCCCTCCTTCCCTCTCTCTCTCTCTCTCCCTCCCTCCCTCCCTCCCCACTCTCTCTCTCTCTCTCCTCCCTCCCTCCCCTCCTCCCTCCTCCTTCCCTCTCCCTCCCTCCCTCTCTCCCTCCCTCCCTCTCCCTGTCTCTCTCTCTCTCTCTCTCTCCCTCCCTCCCTCTCTCTCTCTCTCCTTCTCTCTCTCTCCACGCATATAAAGAAGCTCGCAAACCAACGTAAAGAAACGCAGATAAGTCATTTCCTTATCGCTCAATAGATGGCGCTGATTAGGAGTTTCGGCGAATGATACCTAATCATTTTTATTCCTCGGGTTTGATTGGTGACAAATGGGTCCTTTAATAACGGGTTATCAAGTTATCATTATTATCATTATTATTATTATTATTATTATTATTATCATTATTATTATTGTTACTATAATATTGATATCATTAGTAATAACAGTGATGATACGAATTATTTTGTCGTAATGGGAGTCGGAACAATTAGGCCAGTTATAGTGATGATAATGATGATTGTGATGATGATAATGATGATTGTGATGATAATAATGATAATGTTTATAGTGATAACGATAGGAATGATAAACGATGATTGGTATGGTCTGTTGTGATAGAGAAATAACGATTGGAGTTTTAGGAACACTTATAAATAGAAAATCCATCACGATTGAAAATGATAACGATTTTGAATAATAAAACCAAAATAATAACGATAACGACTACCACGATTATATAATTATTTGTAATCGCGATAGAAATTGATATATATATAACGATTTAAATACACGCCACATTGTACATCAAAGGAAGTGGTATTGATCCAGTACAAACATCTTTAATGGTACAATTAGTTAATGGTACAATTATTTAATGGTACAATTATTTTATGGTACAATTATTTCTGTTCCAGCTTTAGGCGTGTCAGGAGGATCAATATGTGGCGAAGACGCTTTGAGCAAACATACACATGAATGCACAATCACACAAAAACACCTTAGGAAAGACGCACACACGCACACGTAAACGCACATGCACACACAGATACCTTTGCACACACGCACAAACACACACACACTTAAAGACAAACGCATATACACGCAGACATTTTTGCACACACGCACATACACACTTAAACACACAAACACACACACACGCAGATACCGCTACACACACACAGACACACACATAAACCTTTACACAGACACAAACACACACGCACACAAATAAACACACATTCATACACACATAAACCTTACACATACACACACACGCACACAAAAACAAACACACACAACACCTTTACACACAAGTACATTATCACACACACACGCACACAAAATGTAACAAACACACACATACACACACACACACACAAAAACAAACACACACACACGCACGAACACAAAAACAAACCCACACATCTTTACACACACACACACACACACACACACACACACACACACACACACACACACACACACACACACACGCACACACACCACACTACCCTCTCTCCCCAACGACACAAACAGTTAACATCGACGTAAAAATAAAATTACATAACCGCGTCCTTGTGAGTTTGACAATCAACCCTTTCAAAGTTTGTCTCGATTGAAAGAGAAAGTAATTAATATGTTCACAGTCATAATAATTAAGGTACATTCCAGCGCAATACATTTTTCTTTTTGCTTGAATACGAACCTAAAAAAAAAAAAAAAAAAAAAAAAAAAAAAAAAAAAAAATATATATATATATATATATATATATATATATATATATATATATATATATATATATATATATATATATATATATATAAATATATATATATATATACTTTCTTTTGCTTAGGGTTTGATATCAAATGATAGGACGAATATTCTCATAGATTCTATTTTCAATTTGTTGAATAAAGAATGTTTGAATGCGATAGAATGGAATAGAATAGAGATATTTCAGTTATTTGAAAAGAGAGCAAAAGGACGATTGTAATGATAACAGTAAAAATAATGATAATAAAAATGATGCAGTAATAACGATGATGACAATGATAATAGAAATAATAATAATTATCATAATGATGATAACAATAATGAACATAATGATAATAATAATAAAAATAGGGACAAGAAATGTAATAATGATAATAACAATAATGAACATAATGATAATAATAATAAAAATAGGAACAAGAATTGAAATAATAATAATAACAATGATAATAATAATGATAAGAATGTCACTATACTAATTATGATCATAGTAAGATATAATAATGATGATAATGGTAACAGTGATAATTATAACGATAATAGTAATAATAACGATAATGATAATAATGATAATAATAGTAACAATAATGATAATAATGATAATGCTAATAATAATGATAACAATGAACAACAACAACAACAACAATGACGATAATAACAAGCACAATCACATTAATAATGATAACTTTTCCAATAAGAAAATAGAGAGAAAAAAAAATCCATTTTACGAAAGAAAAAGGAAAAAAATCAAAGATGCGCATTTCTCTCTTCATCTTTTTTTTTTTTTCCCGCGCTTTTCCCGCGTTTTTCCCGCGCTTTTCCCGCGTTTTTCCCGCGCTTTTCGGGGCTAATCCTTATTAACCTTCCCGGGACAGCGCCCTCTATTCGGCCAACAAGATTCATTAA
>NC_091552.1:34058281-34065781 GCF_042767895.1 Penaeus vannamei | reverse complement strand
AGGGAAAGGGAGAGGGAGAGTGAGAAGAGTGAGGAGTGAGAAGGAGAGAGAGAGAGAGAGGGAGAGGGAGAGGAACAGGAACAGGGAGGAGGAAGAGGAGGGGAAGTAGAAGAAGGGAGAGGGACAGGGGACGAGAACAAGGGGAAGAGAAGGGGAAGGTGTTAAAGGAGGACAAATCAGCGAAAGGGAAGGAGGGGAAAGAATAATGGATTCAGCAAAGAAAATGAACCAGCTGACAGGCCGGTCAAATAAACACGGCCGGAAAAGCATTATCTGTAACCATTTCGTCTGTACCGCATATCTGTGGCTTATGAGTATAAGTTATAGTCTGCACCGCATATCTGTGGCTTATGAGTATAAGTTATAGTCTGTACCGCATATCTGTGGCTTATGAGTATAAGTTATCGTCTGTACCGCATATCTGTGGCTTATGAGTATAAGTTATCGTCTGTACCGCATATCTGTGGCTTATGAGTATAAGTTATCGTCTGTACCGCATATCTGTGGCTTATGAGTATAAGTTATAGTCTGTACCGCATATCTGTGGCTTATGAGTATAAGTTATAGTCTGTCTGTGGCTTATGAGTATAAGTTATAGTCTGTACCGCATATCTGTGGCTTATGAGTATAAGTTATAGTCTGTCTGTGGCTTATGAGTATAAGTTATAGTCTGTACCGCATATCTGTGGCTTATGAGTATAAGTTATAGTCTGTACCGCATATATATGGCTTATGAGTACAAGTTATAGTCTGTACCGCATATATATGGCTTATGAGTATAAGTTATAGTCTGTACCGTATGTCTGTGGCTTATGAGTATAAGTTATAGTCTGTACCGCATATCTGTGGCTTATGAGTATAAGTTATAGTCTGTACCGCATATCTGTGGCTTATGAGTATAAGTTATAGTCTGTACGGCATATATATGGCTTATGAGTATAAGTTATAGTCTGTACCGCATATCTGTGGCTTATGAGTATAAGTTAGAGTCTGTACCGCATATATGTGGCTTATGAGTATAAGTTATCGTCTGTAGCTCATATCTGTGGCTTATGAGTATAAGTTAGAGTCTGTACCGCATATATGTGGCTTATGAGTATAAGTTATCGTCTGTACCGCATATATATGGCTTATGAGTATAAGTTATAGTCTGTACCGCATGTATATGGCTTATGAGTATAAGTTATAGTCTGCACCGCATATCTGTGGCTTATGAGTATAGGTTATAGTCTGTACCGCATATCTGTGGCTTATGAGTATAAGTTATAGTCTGTACCGCATCTCTGTGGCTTATGAGTATAAGTTATAGTCTGCACCGCATATCTGTGGCTTATGAGTATAAGTTATAGTCTGTACCGCATATCTGTGGATTATGAGTATAAGTTATAGTCTGTACCGCATATCTGTGGCTTATGTGTATAAGTTATAGTCTGTACCGCATATATATGGCTAATTTATATAGATGGATATACGTTGGATATGCTTGTAAGTCTATTTCATGTACACAGGCAAAGACATAAAACTAGTGTATAATTTGGGCAAATATGTGGCTGTATGTTTGTGTCTGTATTATTCGGTGTGTTTGTGTCTGTATTATCCTGTGTGGCTGTGTGTTTGTGTCTGTATCCTCCTGTGTGGCTGTGTGTTTGTGTCTGTATCATCCTGTGTGGCTGTGTGTTTGTGTCTGTATTATCCTGTGTGGCTGTGTGTTTGTGTCTGTATTATTCGGTGTGGCTGTGTGTTTGTGTCTGTATTATCCTGTGTGGCTGTGTGTTTGTGTCTGTATTATTCGGTGTGTTTGTGTCTGTATTATCCTGTGTGGCTGTGTGTTTGTGTCTGTATTATCCTGTGTGGCTGTGTGTTTGTGTCTGTATTATCCTGTGTGGCTGTGTGTTTGTGTCTGCATTATTCTGTGTGGCTGTGTGTTTGTGTCTGTATTATCCTGTGTGGCTGTGTCTTTGTGTCTGTATTATCCTGTGGGGCTGTGTGTTTGTGTCTGTATTATCCTGTGTGGCCCTGTGTTTGTGTCTGTATTATCCTGTGTGTTTGTGTCTGTATCATCCTGTGTGGTTGTGTGTTTGTGTCTGTATTATCCTGTGTGGCTGTGTGTTTGTGTCTGTATTATCCTGTGTGGCTGTGTGTTTGTGTCTGTATCATCCTGTGTGACTGTGTGTTTGTGTCTGTATCATCCTGTGTGGCTGTGTGTTTGTGTCTGTATCATCCTGTGTGGCTGTGTGTTTGTGTCTGTATTATCCTGTGTGGCTATGTGTTTGTGTCTGTATCATCCTGTGTGGCTGTGTGTTTGTGTCTGTATTATCCTGTGTGGCTGTGTGTTTGTGTCTGTATTATTCGGTGTGGCTGTGTGTTTGTGTCTGTATTATCCTGTGTGGCTGTGTGTTTGTGTCTGTATTACTCTGTGTGTTTGTGTCTGTATTATCCTGTGTGGCTGTGTGTTTGTGTCTGTATCATCTTGTGTGGCTGTGTGTTTGTGTCTGTATTATTCTGTGTGTTTGTGTCTGTATTACTCTGTGTGTTTGCGTCAGTATTATCCTGTGTGGCTGTGTGTTTGTGTCTGTATCATCCTGTGTGGCTGTGTGTTTGTGTCTGTATTATCCTGTGTGGCTATGTGTTTGTGTCTGTATTATCCTGTGTGGCTGTGTGTTTGTGTCTGTATTATCCTGTGTGGCTGTGTGTTTGTGTCTGTATTATCCTGTGTGGCTGTGTGTTTGTGTCTGTATTATCCTGTGTGGCTGTGTGTTTGTGTCTGTATTATCTTGTGTGGCTGTGTGTTTGTGTCTGTATTATCCTGTGTGGCTGTGTGTTTGTGTCTGTATTATCCTGTGTGGCTGTGTGTTTGTGTCTGTATTATCCTGTGTGTTTGTGTCTGTATCATCCTGTGTGACTGTGTGTTTGTGTCTGTATCATCCTGTGTGGCTGTGTGTTTGTGTCTGTATTATCCTGTGTGGCTGTGTGTTTGTGTCTGTATTATTCTGTGTGGCTGTGTGTTTGTGTCTGTATTATTCTGTGTGGCTGTGTGTTTGTGTCTGTATTATCCTGTGTGGCTGTGTGTTCGTGTCTGTATTATCCTGTGTGGCTGTGTGTTTGTGTCTGTATTATCCTGTGTGGCTGTGTGTTTGTGTCTGTATCATCCTGTGTGGCTGTGTGTTTGTGTCTGTATTATCCTGTGTGGCTGTGTGTTTGTGTCTGTATTATCCTGCGTGGCTGTGTGTTTGTGTCTGTATTATCCTGTGTGGCTGTGTGTTTGTGTCTGTATTATCCTGTGTGTTTGTGTCTGTATTATCCTGTGTGTTTGTGTCTGTATCATCCTGTGTGGCTGTGTGTTTGTGTCTGTATCATCCTGCGTGGCTGTGTGTTTGTGTCTGTATCATCCTGTGTGGCTGTGTGTTTGTGTCTGTATTATCCTGTGTGGCTGTGTGTTTGTGTCTGTATCATCCTGTGTGGCTGTGTGTTTGTGTCTGTATTATCCTGTGTGTGTCTGTATTATCCTGTGTGGCTGTGTGTTTGTGTCTGTATCATCCTGCGTGGCTGTGTGTTCATGGCTGCACGTATGTTACAATCACATCTCTGTACTTGCGTGTTACTGCATTTTCCTGCTGCTGTATTTGTGTGTACTGTACTCTAGCACTTGATGAAGTTCATATATAAAGAAGCCTAAATAGTCCATGAAAAATACGTATTCGTGAAATTCTCGATTTTTATGTAGACACAGAAATACGTTCTTTTTTTCATTATCTATTTATTGTGTAGTCAATCAGTTTATCAATTAATTCAATCAGTGCTGTCAGCCTTTGCAGTTAGTCCTGCCTGCTGACAGTTCGACCAGAAATGTCAGTCATGTACCACCAATGTCATGTATCGCCATTGTTTACAAAACTGTATCGTATACGAGGTTATGTCTATGTATTTAATTACTTATAATAACCAGTAAATCTTTTACACCAACTTATTAATATAAATTCGTCACCAGTCTGTGGAATATCAAGAGTGACTTAGACGTCAGTTGATCAACTTGATGATGAAAAGAAACTTGATGTTCATGATGTTCGTCGAGATAACAAGCATTATCAAGTGAGGCAACCATATTTTTTTTGACTTATCACAAGATCGATGCTGTCTAAAATGATAAATAAGGGTATATACATATATAAAGACATCCATCCATCCATCCATATATATATATATATATATATATATATATATATATATATATATATATATATATGTATGTATGTATACAAATCTCTCTCTCTCTCTCTCTCTCTCTCTACACACACACACACACACGGACATATGTATACATATATACATACACACACACAAACAAACAAACAAACACACACACACACACACACACACACACACACACACACACACACACACACACACACACACAAACACACACACACACAAACACACACACACACACATATATATATATATACACACATACACATTTATGTTGATTTTTTTTTCTTTGACCTCAAACGGTTACTCGACCTTTCCCTTCCAGCCGATAATGATATGCAGAAGTCGCCCTCGAGGTGCTACTCGAGTCTCAGCATTATATTCCTTACTATTTAAATATACGTGTACACAAACACACACACACACAAAATAAATGCACACACACACACACACACAGAATGAAAAAAATGCACACTCATACATACACACTCACACACACAAAATGCAGAAAATGCATACACACACACACACACATACACACATACGCACACATACACACACACCCATGTGCAAACACACACACATACATATATACACACACACACTCACACACACATACACAGAGCAGGTCGGAGTAACCATTTTTATAAAAGATAATAGTAACACTTAAGGCCGTATCACACTTGCACTTTTTTCGTAATTTTTTGGACAATTTTATTTAACATAAATACAAACATTCTCGAATATAGCTCTTGATTTGACTTTGCTTGGCTGAAAAAGTTGGCGGAAAGGTTTTCAGACGGAAACGATCATTATCATCTAACTAGAAAATCGACAATTCGCTCAAAAATGGACCAAATTTCAGAAAATTGTCAAAAAAAAAAGGAAAAAATTGACGGAAAAAATGTTAGTGTGACTACCTTTAGGAAAGATTAAATAAAATAAACTAGCGACCTTAGTTAGAAGCTGCGATTTTCTCTCTCGTTTCAGACAATTCCACGCATTATATTTTCCCGAAAAAAGTGTAAATCATGAGGATCTGATGCAACATACAACATCCACAACATAGCTTACTCATCTGTGTCATGTGATTCAATTTGCATACAACATACAACATCCACAACATAGCTTACTCATCTGTGTCATGTGATTCAATTTGCATACAACATACAACATCCACAACATAGCATACTCATCTGTCTCATGTGATTCAATTTGCATACAACATACAACATCCACAACATAGCATACTCATCTGTCTCATGTGATTCAATTTGCATACAACATACAACATCCACAACATAGCATACTCATCTGTCTCATGTGATTCAATTTGCATACAACATACAACATCCACAACATAGCATACTCATCTGTCTCATGTGATTCAATTTGCATACAACATACAACATCCACAACATAGCATACTCATCTGTCTCATGTGATTCAATTTGCATACAACATACAACATCCACAACATAGCATACTCATCTGTCTCATGTGATTCAATTTGCATACAACATACAACATCCACAACATAGCATACTCATCTGTCTCATGTGATTCAATTTGCATACAACATACAACATCCACAACATAGCATACTCATCTGTCTCATGTGATTCAATTTGCATACAACATACAACATCCACAACATAGCATACTCATCTCTCATGTGATTCAATTTGCATACAACATACAACATCCACAACATAGCATACTCATCTGTCTCATGTGATTCAATTTGCATACAACATACAACATCCACAACATAGCATACTCATCTGTCTCATGTGATTCAATTTGCATACAACATACAACATCCACAACATAGCATACTCATCTGTCTCATGTGATTCAATTTGCATACAACATACAACATCCACAACATAGCATACTCATCTGTCTCATGTGATTCAATTTGCATACAACATACAACATCCACAACATAGCATACTCATCTGTCTCATGTGATTCAATTTGCATACAACATACAACATCCACAACATAGCATACTCATCTCTCATGTGATTCAATTTGCATACAACATACAACATCCACAACATAGCATACTCATCTGTCTCATGTGATTCAATTTGCATACAACATACAACATCCACAACATAGCATACTCACCTGTCTCATGCGATTCAATTTGCTAAAACGTGTTACAAACGCACCGAGAATACTATTCCGTAAGTGAGAATTTCGCAACAGAAACAATTCATTTTATAGGAGAGAGGGAGAAGGAGGAGAGAGGGGGAATGAGGAGAGAGGGAGAAGGAGGGGAGAGGGAGAAGGAGGAGAGAGGGAGAAGGAGGAGAGAGGGAGAAGGAGGGGAGAGGGAGAAGGAGGGGAGAGGGAGAAGGAGGAGAGAGGGAGAAGGAGGAGAGAGGGAGAAGGAGGAGAGAGGGAGAAGGAGGAGAGAGGAGGGAGAAGGAGGAGAGAGGGAGAAGGAGGAGAGAGGGAGAAGGAGGAGAGAGGGAGAAGGAGGAGAGAGGAGGGAGAAGGATCTTTACTATACACACACACACGTCATGTCAGTATATGTCGATATACTTTATGATGTGAGAAGCGTTCCCATGTGATATATCGTGTGGCTTTTCCTAAGTATTGTGGATATGTTGGGAACATCAGTTTCTTTGTCTGAATATATATATATATTTTTTGTTGCTCGGTACTGTATATTGATGTAGTACATGTATTCACACACATAACCATACGTACATATATATATATATATATATATATATATATATATATATATATATATATATATATATATATATATATATATATATGTGTATATATATACATAAATATATATATACATATATATATATGCATATATATATATATACATATATATGAATATGTATATATATTTATATATATATATATATAAATATATACATAATATATATATATATATATAAATATATATATATATTTATAGATATAGATATATATAAATATATATATATTTATGAATATAAATATATATATATATATATATATATATATATATATATATATATATATATATATATATAAATATATGTATATATGTACATGTATATACACATACACACACATATATGTATATATATAAGTATATATGTATATATATGTATATATATGTATATATATTTATATATATGTACATATATGTGCATATATGTACACACACACTCACACACACACACACGCGCGCGCATATATATATATATATATATATATATATATATATATATATATATATATATATATATATATATATATATATATATATAT
>NC_091552.1:34050781-34053281 GCF_042767895.1 Penaeus vannamei | reverse complement strand
GAGGGAGAGGCAGAGGAGTAGTAATAGTAATAGTAGTAGTAGTAATAATAGGAGGAGGAGGAGGAGAAGGAGGAGGAGGAGAAGGAGGAGGAGGAGAAGGAGGAGGAGGAGGAGGAGGAGGAGGAGGAGGGAGGTGAAGCAGGAGGAGGAGGAGGAGGAGGGAGGAGGAGAAGGAGGAGGAGGAGGAGAAGAAGAAGAAGGAGGAGGAGGAGAAGGAGGAGGAGAAGCTGAGGAGAAGGAGTGAGAAGGAGGAAGAGGAGGGAGAAGGAGAGAGAGAGTAGAAGAGGAAAAAGAAGAGTAGTAGGAGGGGGAAGAGTAGAAATAGGAATAAGACGTGAACAGAAAAAGAAGAAAAAAGAAGGGAAACAAGAAGAAGAAATAGAAAATAAAGAAGGAGCGGGAGGAGAAGCAGGAGGAACTGGAGCAGCAGGGGAAGTAGGAGCAGCAGGAACAGGAGGAGCAGCAGCGGGAAAAGCAGGAAAAGAAGCAGGAGGACCATGAGAAAGAGTAGGAGGAGCAGCAGGAAAAGCAGTAGCAGGAACAGGAGGAGGAGAAGTAGGAACAGGAGCAGGAGGAGTAGGAGGACGAGAAGCAGGAGCTGGAGCAGCAGGAGGAAAAGCAGGAGCTGGAGCAGCAGGAGGGAAAGCAGGAGCTGGAGCAGGAGCAAAGGTAGTAGGAGGAGAAGCAGGAGCAAGATGAAGAGCAGGAGGAGAAGCAGGAAGAGAAGCATTAGGACCATGAGCAGGAACAGCAGCAAGAGCAGCAGGAAGAGCAGGAGAAGCAGGAGTAGAAGCAGCAGCAGGAGGACCATGAACAGGAGCAAGAGCAGCAGGAGGACCATGAACAGGAGCAGCAGCAAGAGCAGGAGCAAGAGCAGCAGCATGAGGACCATGAACAGGAGCAAGAGCAGTAGGACCATGAACAGGACCATGAACAGAAGCAAGAGCAGCGGGAGCAGGAACAGCAGAAGCGGCAGGAAGACCATGAACAGAAGCAAGAGCAGCAGGAACAGCAGGAGGAGCAGCAGGAGCATCATCATCATCATCAGCAGGAACCTCGTGGGCGGGGCGGAGTGGTGGTCAAAACAAGGTCATAATCCAGCAATGAATACACAATGGCGGAGCGACTGGTCTGAGGTCTTGGGGCTCCGCTGTGACCTTTCGACCTCCTCCTCCTCTTCCTCCTCCTTCATCGTGGTCTCCTTTCTCTCTCTCTCTCCTTTCTCCTTCTTTATTTTCTTTTCTAGTGTTCGTGTCCTTCGTTCTCTTTCTTGTCTTTTCATTTTATTTATTTATTCATCTATTTATTTTTTTTAAGAATTAGTCTGTTTTGGATTCTTTTTTTCGTCTTTATTTTCTCTCTTTTCTTCTCCTTCTTCTTTCTCTTGCTGCACCTTCTCTTTCCCTTTGATTTCTTTGTGATTTTCTCTTCTCCTATTCCACCTTCTGCTCTCTCCTTCTCCTCTGTTTCTTCCATCCTTCTTTTATTCTCCTCCTCCTCCTATTCTTCTTCTTCGTCTTCGCCTTCCGTCTCCCCTCCTCCTCTTCCTCCATTTTTTCCTCCTCCTTTCCCTTCTCTTCCACCTCCTCCTCCCCTTTTTTTTTCGTCTTCCTTCCCTCCTCCCTCTACTACTTCTTCCCCTTTTTATTCATCTTCCTCCTCCCCTTCTTCAGTCTTCCTCTTCCCTCCTCCCCCTCCTCCTCTTCCTCCCCTTTTTCTTCGTCTTCCTATTCCTCCTCTTCCACTTCTTCTTCCTCCTCCTCCTCCTCCTCCCTTCTTTCTTCGTCTTCCTCCTCCCCTTCTTCGTCTCCTTTTCTCTATCCTTTTCCTCCTCCCTTTCTTCGGCTCGTTTCTCTATCATTTTCGTCCTCTTCTACCTCTTCCTCCTCTTTCTCTTCCTCCTCCCCTTGTTCCTCTTCCTCCTCCCCTTCTTCGTCTCCTTTCTCTATCCTTTTCCTTCTCCCTTTCGTAAGTCTCCCGTCTCTATATCCTTTTCCTCCTCTTCCTCCTCTTCCTCCCCTCTCTTCCTCCTCCCCTTCTTCGTCTTCCTCCTCTTCCTCCTCCCCTTCTTCGTCTCCCTTCTCTATCCCTTTTCCTCCTTCTTTCTTTCTCCCCTTTTTCTTCGTCTTCCTCCTCCTCTTCTTCCTCCCCTTTCTTCTTCGTCTTCTTCCTCTTCCTCCTCCCCTTCTTCGTCTTCCTCCTCTTCTTCCTCCCCTTCTTCGTCTTCCTCCTCCTCTTCCTCCTTCTCTGTCCCCTTCTTCGTCTCCCTTCTCTATCCTTCTCGTCCTTCCCTTTCTCCCTTCCACGTACGACCTCGCAGTTCGTTAAGATCGATGTCAATTAAGTCATCAACTTGAGCGATTCTCTTTGAAACGCCAAAATATGTGACGTTGGACTTATTCGTTCATCTCTGCTCTCTTTTTTTTTCATCACTTTTCATCTCTTTCCTTTCAAGTTCGGTGCGTCGGATTGCTTCCTTCCTTCTGGATGTGTCTGTGTG
>NC_091552.1:34026993-34029493 GCF_042767895.1 Penaeus vannamei | reverse complement strand
AGAGAGAGAGAGAGAGAGAGAGAGAGAGAGAGAGAGAGAGAGCGAAGAAAGAGAGAGAACGAAAGAAAAAAAGAGAGAGAGAGAGAGAGAGAAAGACAGAGAGAGAGAGAGAGAGAGAGAGAGCGAGAGAGAGAGAGAGCGAGAGAGAGAGAGAGAGAGAGAGAGAGAGAGAGAGAGAGAGAGAGATCTCGCCCGTTCGATACCCGCTGATGACGGGCACGCCGGCGGGGTCTGGGGGAGGGAGAGAGGGCGTGAGAGAGAGAGAGGAGGGTGATAGAATGGGGAACGTGTGGAGAGAGAGATGTATGAAAGCAGAGATACGTTGAGAGAGAGATAGATGAGATATGTAGATAGTGTGTGTGTGTGTGTGTGCAAGAGAGAGAGAGAGAGAGAAAGAGAGAGAGAGAGAAGAGAGAGAGAGAGAGAGAGAGAGAGAGAGAGAGAGAGAGAGAGAGAGAGAGAGAGAGAGAGAAGAGAGAGAAAGAGAGAGAAAGAAAGAGAGAGAGCTAGACAGAGATAGAGAGAGAGAGAGAGAGAGAGAGAGAGAGAGAGAGAGAGAGAGAGAGAGAGAGAGAGAAAAAGAGAGAGAGAGAGAGAGAGAGAGAGAGAGAGAGAAGAGAGAGATGGGATTAATGAAGATTAAGATGAGATTAATGAAGAGGGAAATGGGATTAATTAAGAGGATAATGGGACTGATTTTGACGAAAATGAGATAAAGAGTGAAATAAGGTTATGAAGAAAGAAATGTACATTAAATCATAAGTGAAATAGACAGTAAAAGAGAACGATTTAATAAAAAGAAAATAAATCAAAAAAGGAAATTATCACTGCAACTACTTATGTAATGAAATAACTTTAATATATTAATATTTATTCTTTATATTTTTCAAAGATGGGAGACGATAATTTTCTAAGGAAATAATGAGATGGAATGAAGAAGAAGAAGAAGAAAAGATATTGAAAAAAGAGGGGAAAGGGAGGGAAAGGAAGAAGAAGTGATTAAGAAGGAAAATGCAAAACAAGTCAAAAAGTTTTGTAGAAGAAGAGAGAGAGAGATTATAGATAAAGGCAGAGAAATAAAAACACAAAAAGGGGAAAAAATGTAAGTAAATGACAAGAAAGAAAAGAAAATGAATGAGAGACGAAGAAAATAAACGGGAAATATCTATTTTTTGTCCAAGAAAATGAAGAAGGAAAGGAAGAAAAGAGAAGACAAAGTACAAATAACAGAAGCAGCAAACAAGCACTAAACAAGAAATACATTTTCTTCAAGTAAACATTTCGGAAAAAAATAATGAAAAAAAGAAAAATGAAAAAAATACGATGATGATAATAATAATGATAATAATAATAATAACAATAATGATGATGATGATGATGATGATGATGATGATGATGATGATGATGATGATGATGATGATGATGATGATGATGATGATGATGATGATGATGATGATGATGATGATGATGATGATGATGATGATGTTGTTGTTGTTGATGATGATGATGATGATGATGATGATGAGGATGATGACGATGATTATAATAATAATAATGATAATGATAATAAAATGAAAAAATAAAAAAATACACACAAACAAGAGAGTAGAAAAGAAACACCTACATGGAAAGAAAAACAGAAAGAAAGGATTAAATAGATAAAACAGAAGAGAAAAAATAAAAAGAAAAAAGGAAAAAAAGAAAAGAAAGAAAAAGTGAGACAAGGGGTTCTTTCCTCCGTCAAAATAAGACACAAAATAACACGTGAATTCCTCAGAGCCTCAAAACAAGCAGGACACTGACGACTTCTTGCCTTGGGAAAGAGAAGAAAAAAAAGGAGAGAGAAAAAATGTAATGAAAGAGGAAGGAGAAAAAAATAGGAAACAAATAAGCCAATTAAAAGAAGAAAAAAATGATAATAGGGAAGTGAGGAAAACAAGGAGGAATTAAGTGGGAGAAAAAAAATAATAAAGAAGGATGGAAAGATGGAAAAAGGATGGAAAGAAAATATGAAATAGACTAAATGATATGAACGAAATTGAGGAATAGAAAAAAGAAACAAATATACAAAGTTAGAAAAATTAATATAGGAAAAAACAAACTTTTAAATAATAATGATGAAAATGATATTAAGGTAAGGAATCAAGATGGAATCAAAATGAAATAATGATGAGAATGTGAAAAAAAAAGATAAATCACGATAATGTAAACAAAATAATGAAAATGAATATAATCTTAATTTGATAATTATTCCTCCAAGGCAAGTGATGGTAATGATGCTGTTTTAATGTTAATGATGATGGAAATGTTAATAATCCTTGCACTGACAATGATAAACATAATGACGATGTTTATAATTATGGCAACAGTTATAGTAATGATAATAACAATAGTAGTAAAAATAATGGTATTTATGATGCCGATGGTGATAATAGTGAAAATGATAGGGATGATGATTTATTGTGAAAATTATGATGGTAATGATTTATATGGTGATGAT
>NC_091552.1:34011993-34016993 GCF_042767895.1 Penaeus vannamei | reverse complement strand
CTCTCTCTCTCTCTCTCTCTCTCTCTCTCTCTCTCTCTCTCTCTCTCTCTCTCTCTCTCTCTCTCTCTCTCTCTCTCTCTCTCTCTCAAACATCTTTCTACCTTTCGTTCGAGTTCAAGTTTTACGGAAACTATAAATCCTATCTAGAAACCCTCGACATTCCCTTCGAGGAGCTTAAGAACTAAAAAAAGCCTACTCTGATTCGCGTTTGTTATCCTTTGGTTTATCTCTTCATTAAAGCACGTGTCCATTTAGTATTTAGCAGATCAGATGCAGTTCTCATAATCATTACATTATATGTGCAAAGGTTAATCAAAGAGATTCTATCTCTATCTCTATCTCTATCTCTATCTATATCTATTTGTGTGTGTGTGTGTGTGTGTGTGTGTGTGTGTGTGTGTGTGTGTGTGTGTGTGTGTGTGTGTGTGTGTGTATGTGTGTGTATGTACATACATACGTACACACACACACACACACACACACACACACACACACACACACACACACACACACACACACACACACACACACACACACACATATATATATATATATATATATATATATATATATATATATATATAGATAGATAGATAGATAGATAGATAGATAGATAGATAGATAGATAGATAGATTAGATAGCTAGATAGCTAGCTAGATAGATAGATAGATAATTGTTGCCTATTCTTTTGCGTATTTCTTGAACTGTCAACAATTTTGGAATGGGTATGCGATAACATAACACGGATGTAACTGAATAGGCAAAAACAATCTAGACTGTCAATCATGCTGTGATCAAATAGAGCCAACATGAAAGCAAATGACATTCATTAGTAAATATGTAAACGCATGTAAATGGCCTGATTAATGGTTTGGTTATTAATGAATGGACGTTGGTGTTTTTTTTTTGGCCGCTTAGCTAAACACCTCTTCATGAATAGACGGATGAAAAGGAGAATGAACTATGAAGAATGAAAACTATGAATGAAACAATGAGAGAAAAAAATGTGTACGTTTGATTTGTGTATGGATAGACGAGACATTTTAACCCAGACAGAAAAGAACTTGACAGTGTACTTCCTGCATTACGTCCATAGAAGGGAGACGTTATTTATCACCTCCTTTATACAGAAAACGGGCAAACAATATCAACTCTAATATAAACCCAACATAGGGGCTATTCAGAAACGGCTAAAATACAAACAGAGAAGACGAATGTACATATTAACGCTAGAATGACAAAATAATAGATAGTCAACTCAACACAAACATGAAACAACAAAGACGTACTCAGCTTGAACCTAAATGACCTATTTTCTAAGTGATTATCATGATAACATCAACCAAATCTATCATCCAGAACTCACCTGGACTGACCCTGACCCCGTTCATGTACCACGACAGCGAGGCAGGAGGTCGCGCGTCGGTCACCAGGCATTCCAGGGTCAACTTGGCTCCTGCTTTGACCTCGACCACCGAAGCGTCACTCCAGCCCACGATCCTTATGCTTGTGGGCGCCACTGGAGGGAGAGACATATGCGAGGGTGGCGATGGGAGAAGGGGATGTATATTTTTGGGATGTCGTTATGTGGTGGTGTTGGTGTTGTTGCGTGGTGGGGATGTAGATTTTTGGGCTGTCGTTGTGTTGTGTCGTTGTGTGGTGGTGTTGCGTGGTAGTGTTAGTGGTGGAGGAAAGCACTTTATATTAGGGATTCTGATGCGGGAAAGAATGTGTTGGAGATCAGTGTTCAGGAAAACTGTTACGCTGATGACTTAAGCCAGAACAATAGGCCTCTTTTTGGTGTTGAGAATCCCCCACAAACCTACGTATTTCACCTTTTCCCTCTAAGAATAGAAATATGAACAGTGTAGAGCAGCGCCGCCCTCGACTCACGCAGGACGGTGACGTTGGCGGCGGCCCAGATGGGCGGCGTGCGGTCCGTGGGGCCGACCTGGCACTGGTACTCGCCGTCCTCCGTGAGCGTGACGCCGCTGATGACCAGGTGGTGCTGCCCGAGGGCCGGGTCGCCCGAGTACGAGTAGCGCGGGTAGCCGGGCACGTCGCGCTCGAAGCCTGGGGCGAGGGGGAGAGAAGGGGGTTATCTCCTCTGGGGGAAGGCGGTTGTTGCAACACGGGTTTATCATACCTTTGTATGAATATGCATAAATATACATGTGTATGTGTGTGTGTGTGTACGTATATACATACAGATAGATAGATACATAGATAGATAAATTGGTATATAATAGTAATAATGATAGTGATAGTAATGATAATGATCGCGATAATAATGATGATGACAATAATAACAATGATGATAATAGTGATGATAACAATAATGACGATGGTGACAACGACACTACCACTACTACTACTACTAATCAAAAGCATTGATAATAACGTAATGATAATAATGTTGATACTAAAAATAATGATAATCATGATACTAATATTGATAAAAGATATAGTAACGATAATGATAATAGTAATGATAATGATAATGATGATAGTAACAGCAGCAATAATTGTAATAATGATATTAATAATCATAATGGTAGTAATATTTATAGTAATGATACTAACAATGATGATAATAATGATAGTGAATGATAATGAAAATAGTAAGGATAAAACTAATGATAATAACGAATTAATGATAATGATGATAATGATTAGGGTAATGATTATAACAAAGTTTATAACGATAATGTTGATAATGATTACTGTAAAAATGATGATAGTGATGACAATGATAGTAACAGTATTGGTAATGATAATAATGATTTTAATGATAATAACGATGATGGTGAAAATAATAATAATTATGATGATTATAAAGATGATAATGATGATACTAATGGCAATAATGATGTTAACAATAATAACAATAACGATATTAACAATAATAACAATAATTATAATAATAATACTTGGTAAAATGATAATGATAATAATAACAACAGCAAAAAAACAACAACAATGATACTACTATTAGTACTACTGCCAGAAATGATAATAACAATGATAATAATCATAACAAAGATAATGATAGTAACAATAATAATGACATGAATGATAAGGAAAGATATCGGTAGTAATAACAACAAAAATAATACTAAAGATAACAGCAGTGATAATCATAGATATAGTAATGTTGGCCTTGTAACAACTAAAATAACAACAATCACAAAAATAAAACTAACAATTACATTAATCGTTATAATGCTCACGGAAGAAATGCATTTGTTGGAAAACGAAGAAAGTGTCGATAAAAAAAAGAAAAAATGAAAGAAGAAAAATGAAATAAGAAAAAAAGATACAAAAAAAGAAATTAACCAAGAATGAACATTAAACTGAAATGAATTACTTAAACATTATGTTTATTTTTAGGTCTTTTCCTGATTTGTAATCCGTTTAAGTAAGATTACAGTATCGTATAAAAATCTGTGATCCTATTAACAACAATCGTATATGTTCAGAGAAATATCTTATATATATTCAGGTCATCACTTAAGAAGATAGACGTCTTCTGTGTCTAAGAACAGAATATTGCTCCATTTTTCTTCGTATTAAGAAAAAAACTCCCTGCCAGGAAATTGAATGGGTATCGCAGACTTAAAGAAATGTAAAGAAAAAGGAAGATTAATATACTTTCGTCACCTTTTACATTTTAATCTCCGCCTGTCACTTTCCGACACTCACTCTCTCTCTCTCTCTCTCTCTCTCTCTCTCTCTCTCTCTCTCTCTCTCTCTCTCTATCTCTCTCTCTATCTCTCTCTCTCTCTCTTACTCCTTCGCCTTCTGTTATTTTCTACTTGATCTTTATGTTCTTTTCTGATTTTTTTTTATGCCATTTGTCTTATGTTCCTCACTTGTGTTTTTATTTCTATCTTTTTTATTATTATCATTATTATCCTTTTGAAATGAGGAATTATTTTTCTCTCTCTCTCCTTCCCTCTCGTCTTCTCCTTCATCACTCTCTCTCCCTCTCCCTCAGTCGTTCTGGATTTTCTTCTTTCTTTCATAATCTCACTCTTTCCCTCTCTTTAACGCTTTCTCCCTCACTTTCTTCTTACCTCTTACGTTATAAGCTGACACAAAGCCGATTGCAACAGCCATTTCTGAAGAAAGTTTGGTCTTTAATACCTATTATGACTTTCATTATAAGATCCTGTGAAAAAGTCACATTGGCCTTAGAGACGCTCGTGGGAACATTGGCGGGCACTTACGAAGGACATAGGCAGATGTATTAATATAATAATAATAATAATAATAATAATAATAATAATAATAATAATAAACGATAATAGTAATAATAATAATAAATTAGGGTTTGCAGTGACAGGTTCACGTGACTTCAGGCTAATTGTGTCTTGTCTGTTTATTTTTATTCAAAACTACCCCCTATATACGAGGAATGCCCGGGGTGACCATCCACTGGCGGAGCGGGCATTGGACGCCACAAATGAACGACGCATCACACGTATGTACATATACATATATAAGTGCACCAAAACGCATGCTAACATAAACGAAACTCTGCATGTACAAATACGAACGCACAAGCAGAGGCATGCATATACGAAAAAAGAATAAACAATCATTAGCGAACACATTCACACATAACTAAAGAAAAAGGAAAAAACAAAAAACACAAAACACACAAACTAATTTATTCATACTTGTATAATCATACATGAATGGATACAAATGCAAACAGTTAAACATGTACAAAAAGCTTCACTCATACTAAAAAACGCACCATCCATGCCAGAGATATTTACTGCTATACGCGAAAATATATATATAGTGTAAATGTAGACATTTGCACGGGGCTAAACAAGCTTAACTGTACAAGTACAGATGCTCGTAAGCAAACTCTAGTGATATATATATATATATATATATATATATATATATATATATATATATATATATATATATATATATATATATATATATATATATATATATATGTACACACACACACACACACACA
>NC_091552.1:33994493-34001993 GCF_042767895.1 Penaeus vannamei | reverse complement strand
TAAGCTGCAATTTTCTCCTATTTTAAAAGATATATTTCATGTCAACTTTTTCTTCTGGAGACTGCTACATTGTTCTTTCATGATGCTTTACATTATAAAAAGGCTTTAATATCTTGTGTAACTCGTGTAATCGTAAAGACTATGTTCTGTAAATACTTCATTCTACTGCATACAAAAGTTTAGTCTGTAAATAGATCATATTCTGATTGTATTTATATATCCTCCATTGATAGGATTTATAATTTTCTCGCAGGTGATATAAAATGATATGACACGTCAATTTTCAGTCTTTTTCTTTTTTTCTCTCTTTCTCCTTTGTATCAACAACCATGAATGTTAGTTAGTTGCTGTTCCTGAAGAGCGGTCAGAAAAAATAACTTTATCTAAACTCATATAAAGAGTGAAACCACGGCAAACTTTCATCCTTTTCGAAAAATATCTTATTGTTTCGTTATTTGACTTTCCTCCCATTCTCTCTCCTTTTCTTTTTAATTAACATAACTTCATCCTGTTACTCCTGAACCTCGCTTTATTCTCCCCTTTTCATATCTAAATCTCTTCCCATTCCTTCGTCCGATTCTCCTGACCTTCCTATTATCCCACGATCTCCCATGTCTCCTTTTTATCCCCCATTTCGTCTCTCTTCCTCTCCTCTCTTCGCAAAACCTGATCTCGCTGCGTCTGACTCGAAGGATCGACACAACAAAGATACTGCGCTGCCTGGAGACTTATGCTCCCTCGTGGATTATCCTTCATAGTCCTCCTTCTTCCTAATTTTCTCCTCCTCCTGCGATTCGCTTCTCTGTCTGTCTTCCTGTTTGTCTCTCGTTTTCCCTTTCTCTGTCTCTTTTTGTCCGTTTGTAGGTCTGTCTGTCTCTTTCTCTTTCTAGCTTCATCGCTTTAACAATTGGCCATTACTGTAGTTTTTTTTTCTTTCTCTCTTTCCTATCCCTTCACTATCATTTTCTTTACTTGTGTTTTTTTCTCCCCTTATCCTCCTTTCTTTCCCCTTTCCCTCTCCAAACTTTCATGTTTTGATTAGGCTCTCTCTGTACTTTTGCTTATCTGTCTCTTATCTCCTTTCCACTAGCTCCTCTCTCTCTCCTTCCCCCTCCTCTCTCTCTCTCTCTCTCTCTCTATCTATCTCTTCCCCCTCCTCTCTCTCACTCTCTCTCTCCCTTATCTTTTTTTCTCTCTCCCACCCTCTTCCTCTCTCTGTTATCCCAAGTCCATTTTTTAAATCAATCTCTCTCCCCCACCTTCCTTCTCCCTCTCTGTGTCCCCTTTTCACTCAGAACTAACTTAAAAATCCAGCCAGGGACAACAACAGGGAAGAGGTAAAAATGCATGAATATTTGCTCTTATTACGGCCATGGAATTTTAGTGTATCAGTATTTTTGTTCATTAGCGCTGCGATGAGGAGGTAGATGCATAGTCATGATAATGATTATGGAAATTATTATTACCATGGAAAATGGTAGTAGTGGGTGACGTGAGATAAGGATAATGAGATTGAGTATGATAATTACATGAATGATAATAATGATACCATTACAACAGGTAGTAGGAGTATTAAGGCTACAAGCTACCAATAATGATGATAATGATGTTAGTATCATAGACAATCATGCCAGTAATTATGAAAAAAATAAAAAAGAAGAAAAACACCATATGCGAAATGCACTTAATAATCACCCTTATTGACTTTTTTCTTAGACATAGTCGTCAGTGAAATTGAAATGCATATACACATAAGCCTGATCATAGATACGAAGGGTTTTAAAATATCTTTTTAAAACGTTCGGACAGTTTTGCATTTCATGATATTAATTGTATTATCTCGTTCCAGTCTTTTCAGAGCATGGGACTTCCATTTACCCTTCTATAACATTTTTTTACATGAAAAATAGAGAATAAAAAGAGCGTGTTTTGATTTTTTAAAAAATTCAAAAACCTTTTACACTGCATTTTATTCGTTTCAATTTTTGCTGTTGTCTTAACGTTTCTAACGTTTTTAGGTAAGTTAAAATGTGTAGTTTTAGTTTTAGATGAATTTTAAGAAAATAAATTCACTTGTCGGCAACTTTTCTCCAACTTCGTCCACCAGTGCACATACCGTCTAAGCTCTATCTGTCTATCTTTCCATTTATATACTTCTCTCTCAATCGCTTTGTATTTCCTTTTTATCTTTTTCTCTCCGGCTCAATTTTTGTGTCTGTCTGCCTGGTTGCCCTTTTATATACATTTCTATCTCGCTTTCTCATTCCTTCTCTCATGCTGGACCCTTCTCTCTCTCTCTCTCCTTTCCCTTCCTCCATCCTGGGTGTGTGTAGACACACACACACACACACACACACACACACACACACACACACACACACACACACACACACACACATATATATATATATATATATATATATATATATATATATATATATATATATATATATATATATATAAACATGTATACACACACACACACACATATATACTTGTTTGTGTGTGTACTCTCTCTCTCTCTCTCTCTCTCTCTCTCTCTCTCTCTCTCTCTCTCTCTCTCTCTATATATATATATATATATATATATATATATATATATATATATATATATATATATATATATATATCACAAACACATACACATATCACACACACACGCATAAATATATATCACGTATATAAACAGACATCCTATTTCTATTTTTTCTCCCCTCTTATTTTTTTTGCTCTTCCCTCCCTACCATTCCCTCTCTGTCTTTGAAATACACTGGACCAAAATTACATCAGTGTGCTTAGGTAGCGCTTGGCTAATGCCATGTTAGAGTAAATGGATTTGAATAAAACAGATATAGCGCTCTAAGAAAAGAGCTGTGGTTTATAGAAGCAACACTTCACATAATTTTCTACTAAATTATGCAGGAATGCCTTACTCATATTCGCTATAATCATCAGAAAATATTAAAAGATAGTGATTAACAATGTAAGTTCAAATGTTGTTTGTATAATTTAGTACTGTTGGTGATTTTTTTCCACAAGCATCTAGAAATGTCCAACATTTCTCCTTCAAAGAAAGTTTATATTAGAAACTAGTGATTAACAATGTAAGTTCATTTATCATTTGTATTATTTAATAATGTTTTTTTATCGCGATAATTTAGAATATTTCAAGCACTTTTCTCTCAAAAAATGTGTTTATTTATTCTCTGTGCCGTGTCACTCCGGCTCGTTAGATTATAGAGCATGTAAATCTTTTCAAATCCTATAAACAGAAAAAGACGTTTATAATCCAGCGATTTTGAAATGTATTTTGAATACTAGCTTTATCTAAAGTTCAAACATTTCATTTAACGGAAAAAAGAATTCTCAATTGGTCATCACCTCTGTTCCATTTTGTATAAATAATTTGTTAAAGAGATGACCCCTTTGCATAAATGAAACATGAGTTCCTTCTCCGCTTGCCACAGAGCATTATCATAATTGGTGGCAATGCGGTGGGATCCTTGAAGCTCCAAGGATACTGATAGTTAGGCTGCATTATTACCGAGGTATATGGATGCATAAACCTTGATTATTGCAATATTATGGTAGACCTGTCGTTACAACTCAATCTTTTTTCCTTCCTTTCTTCTCTCGTTCATTCTCTCTCCCTTATATTTCACTGCTTCTTCGTCTCTCTCCTTCCTTTTCCTCCCCATGTCCTCTCCTCCCTTCTCTCCCTTGGTGCCCGCCGCCGAAATTCATTCCACCGGTAATCGATAGCCGCCACGGGAGGTCTCATTCTCCCTCCGTGCCCCCTGCCTCCTTGCCTCCCTTCCTGCTCCCTCGCCCAACCCTTGTCTCATTCCTGCCTCCCATCCGAGCCCCTCCTCTTGCATATCCCTTCCTCTCCCCCTCCGACCCCACCCTTGTCCCCTGCCTTGCCTCCATCCCAACCCCTCCTCCCTGTCTCCATCCCCTCCCTCCTCCGTGCATCCCGTCCCTCCCTCCTGCCTGCCTCGGACGCACCTGTCACTTCCGGCTCTCCCCGTGCCACCCGATGCCGTCCTACTGAGCGGCAGGAAGCGGGCGCTGCCTCCTGGATATGAGGATGATGATGCTGGCACCGCGTGACCTTTCTCGACCTCTTTTGTTTTTCAGGAGTAGGCGAGGGGGACGGGGTAGGGGCTGGGGATGGGGGTGGGAGATATTGTGCGTGATATTGTGAATTTTCTGTCGATGTGGCTGGGTGATGGTGGTTGTTTCTTCATAACCCCTTGCCTTGCTCCCTTTCCCCTCATCGACCTTCTCTAGCCTTCCTTTAATCAACTATTCCAAACCCTTCACCAGTTACTCTCCCCACTCCTCTTTCCCTAACCTCTCTTTCTTCCCCAACCACCCCCTTTCTCCAACCACAATAGGCCCTCCACTCCCCTCTCTCTCCCGTTAATATACCCTTTCCCAACCTTATTTTCAACCTTTAACCCCTAAATTACTCCAACCACTCCACCCCTTTACCTACTCTCTCTCCTCCTACTTACTTCCTTTCTCAAGCTCACCTTTTACCGTTCCGCCTTACCTTCTCCACTCCTCCCTCCCACCTGCCCTTTTATCCTTTCTAACTTCAGCTCCCAACCTTATGTTTCACCCTTACCCCCTCCACTCTTCCCCTCGCCCCTCACCCCGCCATTCACCTTCCTTACCCACTTCCCCCCACTTCCTCCCTCCTCCCTCCCTTCCTTCCCCAGCATCCCTCCCCTCCCACTTCCAATATCCACTTCCCCACCACTTCCTCCCTCTCCCTCCCTTCCTCCCAGCATCCCTCCTCCCACTCAATCCACAATATCCACTTCCCCAGCATCCCCCCTCCCTCTTCCCAGCATCCCCCTCCTCTCCCCAACATCCCCCCTCCCACTTCCAATATCCACTTCCCCCCTCCTTCCCCACCATCCGCCCTTCCCACGTCCAATATCCACTTCCCCAACATCCCTCCCCCCTTCCTACTTCCAATATCCACTTCCTCCCTCCCCTCCTTCCCACTTCCTCCCTCCTCCCTTCCCCCCTTCCCACTTCCCCAACATCCCTCCCCCCTTCCTACTTCCAATATCCACTTCCTCCCTCCCCTCCTTTCCACTTCCTCCCTCCTCCCTTCCCCCCTTCCCACTTCCCCAACATCCCTCCCCCCTTCCTACTTCCAATATCCACTTCCTCCCTCCCCTCCTTCCCACTTCCTCTCTCCTCCCTTCCCCCCTTCCCACTTCCCCAACATCCCTCCCCCCTTCCTACTTCCAATATCCACTTCCTCCCTCCCCTCCTTCCCACTTCCTCTCTCCTCCCTTCCCCCCTTCCCACTTCCCTACATCCCCTCCTTCCCACTTCCAATATCCACTTCCCTGCATCCATCCCTCCAATATCCACATCTCCCGAAGCTTATCCGGCCGATAACGCCGCGACACCCGAGCAGGAGGTCTTCGCTTACGCCTTGACCCGTCTCGTCGGAACCGAACCCGGGAAGACCTTACGGGTTCGCTTTGTTGTTTGGTAGTGTGGATGTTGTGAATGTGGATGCTGATTTTTTGATGTTTAATGTTTTTTTTATTTGTTGTTTTGTTATGTTTTTTTGTTCTTTTGTTATGTATTTTTATTTGTTCTTTTGTTGTTTTTTATTTGTTCTTTTGTTGTGTTTTTTTTCTATTTATTTGTACTTTTGTTATGTTTTTTTATTTGTTCTTTTATGTTTTTTTCTTCTTTTGTTATTGTTTTGATTTGCATCTTTATCATCGCTGTTGTCTTTGTATTAGTTTTGATGATTATTGTTATTGATATTTATGACAGCAATGGCGTGTGTTTGATTTTATGGCAGACGTTGCTAATGATGCTGTTATTGTAATCAAGGTCATTATTATTATTTCGATGTACTTCTTATAACGTATTAATGTATTTATCAAAATACTTATGTTTACTTTTTATTATCTTTATCATCATCATCATTATTACCATTATAATTATCACTAACACTATCATTATCACCATTACTACTGTACTGCCACTATTATTATCAATATTATGGTTATTTTTTGTTATCGTTATCATTGTTATTCTCATTATAGTTGTCATTATTATTATCCTTATCATCAGGAGTGATATGAGTATCACTTTCGTCAGTATCATCAGAAAAATTGAACTAATTATGATTATCTTCATTAGAATTATTATCATCATTACCCTTATTGCTATTACTTTCATAAAATCATTTTTTCCTTCATTTATCATCATTCTATTTCAAGTGGAATGATTGAATAGTGTCACTCGTTGCATACTGATTTAGATTTAACCAATATACAAAACCGTGATAAAAATGGAACCACAGACAGAGTAAGAGTAATGAACGCTAAAATCAAACAGCAAAATTGAATGCCAAAAAACAAACACTAATATTAAATGCCAAAAACTGAACGCCAAAATCAAACGCAAAAGAAAAAACACTAATATTAAACGCCAAATCTGAACGCCAAAATTAAACACCAAAATCAAACGCCAAAATTAAACGCCAAAATCAAACGCCGAAAATAAAACACTAATATTAAACGTCAAATCTGAACGCCAAAACTAAACGCCAAAATCAAACGCCAAAATTAAACGCCAAAACTGAACGCCAAAATCAAACGCCAAAAATAAATAACTAATATTAAACGCCAAATCTGAACGCCAAAATTATACGCCAAAATCACACGCCAAAATCAAACGCCAAAATTGAACGCCGCAACCTGGGAGTCAAACACTTAATTCCCCCTTAGGTGCAAACGTTGAAGCAGACTCAGTGTAAACGGCGATTGATGGAGTTTTACCTTATTTATCTTTTCTTTTGATTCTTTTTCTTATGCGATCATATTTTGAATTATGTGATTTTGATTCATGTAAGCTTAAATACTGCATGTATATTCATACGGACACACATACGCGCAAACACACACGTACACACACACACATAGACACACACACACGCACGCACACACACACAAACAAACGAACAAACACAAAAAAACACAAACATACGCACACACACACACACTCACACACACACATAAATGTATATGTATATATATACATATACATATACATATATATATACTTACAAATACATATACATATACATATACATATACATATATACATACTTACAAATACATATACATATACATATACATATACAAATATATATATATATATATATATATATATATATATATATATATATATATATATATATATATATATATATATATATATATGTACATATATATACATACATATATATATATATATGTATATATATATATATATATATATATATATATATATATATATGTATATATATATATATATATATATATATATATATATATATATATATATATATATATATATATATATATATATATGTATATATATATATATATATATATATATATATATATATATATATATATATATATATATATATATATATATATATATATA
>NC_091552.1:33974493-33979493 GCF_042767895.1 Penaeus vannamei | reverse complement strand
CTCAAAATAGGACACAGTTTTACACGACTCGCAACACTGCTTCGCCGTCACCCTTGCGTCGTCACTTTTCTCCCACTTTCTCACTTCTCACGATTAAGAGGTCAAATTGCACTTATTTCCGTCTTATCTCTATTTTCCCTTGGATTATCAAGTTCAATCCGCTTCTCATGTCTTCCTATTCAGTCTAATTTCCGTTCTTGATTTTGATTTTTTTTTCGTGTGATTATCGTATATATTTTTTATTCTTTTTTCGTATTTCTTTTTACTTTCTCTTTTTGTTCGCGTCTGGTCCGCCGGAAGTCCTTTGGAGTTAATGCTTTCAGTTCGCGACTGCTTTTGACTCTCCTGACCTGCTTTCTCTCCCTTTCCTTTCCCTCTCTCTCTTCCTCTTTTCTCTGTCTGTTTGTCTGATAGTCTCTGTCTGTCTGTCTGTCTCTCTTTCTCTCTGTCTCTTTTTCTTTCTCTCCCTCCCCCTCTCTCTATCTCTCTTCCCCCCCTCTCTCTCTCTTTCTCTATCTCTCTCTCTCTCTCTCTCTTACTCCTCTCGCTTTTTTCTCTGTCTCTCCCTCTCCCCCCCCCCTTCCTCTTTCTCTCTCTCCTTACCTCCCTCCCTCACTCTTTCTCGCTCTCTCTTTATCCGTCCATCGCCCCGATTCTCCTTCTTTTTCCCCTCTTTCCCTCCCACACACCCTGCTCTGCTGTCTCTTTCGCGATCTCTCCCTCTTTTTCATCACTGTAATACTTGAGGTTGTGATAGCGAAGGCGGAGAAAGTCATAGCGAGACGTTTTAAAAGTATTTCTTTGCAGTGCATTATTATTATTATTATTATTTTTATTTCTTAGCCCTTTTTTTTATAAATCTTTTCGGTTCTTATCTCTTTCCAATTTGATTTTTTTTTTAAATTCTTTATGGTTTTCTTTTATTTTCTCTTTGCTATGTTCGTTTCTTTCTATTTTCTTCCTTTCCTCATTTCTTCGTTCTTCTCTCTCTGCCTTATTCTCTCAATTCCTAACTTTATTCCTAACTTCCTTTCTCATTCTCTCCTCCCATTTCCTCACATTCGATTACTTATCTCTTCCTTTCTCACTGATCTTGTTCATTCTCCATTCCTTTATCTTCTCTTTCCTCTTCTTTCCTTATTTTTCTTCTTTATCCTCTCTTGTACTTCTCATTCTCTGCCTATATGTCTTTCTTTCTTTCCTTATGTCTGTCTGTCTCTCTTTCTCTTTCTCTCTCTCTCTCTCTCTCCCTTCCTCCCTCCCTCCATCCCCCCACCCTCTTTCCCTACCTAATCCACCCTACCGAACTTTCCCTCTCTTTCTTTCCTCCCTCTCTCTATCGCACTCTCCATCCATTCATCCTTCCCTACCTAACTTTCCCTCTCTTCCTTCCTCCCTCCCTCCTTCCTTCCTACATCACTCCCTCCTCCCTCCCTCTCTCTCTCTCTCTCTCTCTCTCTCTCTCTCTCTCTCTCTCAGTCTCTCTCCATCAATCCCCCCCTTCACCCTCCTTCCTTACCTAATCCACCCTACCTAACTTTTCCTTTCTTCCTCCCTCCCTCCTTCCTTCCTTCCTCCAACCCTCCGATCCTTCTCACGCCCCCCTCCACCCCCTCTCCCCCTCAAAAAAAAAAAAAAGAAAAAAAAAAAAAAAAAAAAAAAAAAAAAAAAAAAAAAAAAAAACCTTAAAACTCGCCATCAGTCTCCAAGACGTCAAAGTTGACCTCGATTGGCCGCCCTTTTTTCCCTTCCTCGTCCCCGCGTGACATTTAGCGCGTCTTAAGAGGGAGGTCGGGCGTGCGAGAGCGGGTGGGCGGGCGGGCGAGTGGGCGTGAAGCGACTGCCTTCGGGGACCTGCCACGTCGTCTAATGTCCTCGTCTTTTTTTTTTTTTTTTTTTTCTTTTTTTTTAGGGGAAGTGAGCTTTTTATATTGTAGGATTATGTATATGTATGTATGTGAATGTATATATATGCATGTATGTATGTATATGTATGTATGTATGTGTACATATATGTGTGTGCGCGCGCGCGTGTGTGTGTTTGTGTGTGTGAATGAAACATATAGAATGATTTTAATTATTATAATTTTAAAGATCGTTTATTTAGTATTATTGTTAAAATTTTCATTATCTTCATTATTGTCTAAGGAGCATTATCATTATCATAAAAGCTATTCTTATCATCTTTTTTCACCATCATTATTATCATAATTGTTATCACAATCATTACAACTATTTTCAATATCATTATTGTCCATATAATATCATTATTATGCTAATCATTATTTTTTACTCTGATTATCAAAACTATTATCAGTATTAATAATATCACTAGTGCTGTATTACTATTACTACTACTACCATACTATTATCATTATCATTATACTTTATATTATCACCTTAGTGATAATAATGATAATGATGGTAATGATAATGATAATAATAATGATAATACCATTATCCTCTATTAGCTATCAATATTTTCAGAAATATTATCATCATAATTTGTATTATTGCCATTACTACATTGTTATTACTATCACACACAAAGATTGTTAAACTTTTTATTATCATTATTATAATCATATTCGTTGTTCTTAATATCATCACTTTAATAATCTATATCACTATCATTATAACTATTGTAATCATCTTAATTATCATCATCATTAGGTTTGGCTTTGTTGATAGTGACCGATGTTTCAGTAGGATTTTCCGAAAGGTTAGACACGGATTGTCATAAAATTTTACGAGTACGTATCCCGCGGGCTAACGACTAATCAAGTAGACTCTGCTGTCGATTTGGACGAATTGTGATGGCATTTCAATGTAGATTATGGTGATGTTACGGTCGTGATTTCGTTCACTGTCCAGATCGACGAAGAAATGGAACGATTGTTTAGCATTCGAAACCTCCATAGAAAACGGGTATGGAGTAAACGTTCTGTATTTTGGGGTAAACTTGTGTAATTTGCAGTGCCCCTTGATGTTTGCGCTTTCACATATTGTTTCTCTGGATTTGTTACCCGAGCGGAGAAAGGGATTAAGATTTATGAATGGAAAGCTTCATCAGTCCGAGCTAAGGATATATGATGATATATCATTATAGTTGACAATAAAGACAATAATAATATTGATGATAATATTCCGAAAGGTTATACACGGATATATATGCATATATATATATATATATATATATATATATATATATATATATATATATATATATAAAATATATATATATATATACATTATGTATGTATATATATATATATGTATATATATAAATATATATATATATATATGTATATATATATATATATATATATATATATATATATATATATATATATATATATATACATATATATATATATATAGTGAGTGAAAGGAGAGAGAGAGAGAGAATGGAGGAGGAGAGGGACAAAGTGAAGGAAGAGGGATGAAGGGAGGGAGCATGAAAGATACAGAAAGGGAAAGAGGGAAGAAGGGAGGGAGCATGAAAGATACAGAAAGGGAAAGAGAGAGCTAGAAGGATGAGAGAGAGAGAGAGAGAGAGAGAGAAAGAGAGAGAGAGAGAGAGAGGGTGAGAGAGAGAGAGAGAGAGAGAGAGAGAGAGAGAGAGAGAGAGAGAGAGAGAGAGAGAGAGAGAGGGGGAGACAGAGAGGGAAAGAGACCGGGAAACAAATCATTGCACAAGAACTTGAATCTATTGTTAAAACCCGCATTCCATTTGCTTCATGTTTGCGTACGTGTGTGTGTTGTTTAGTGTGTGTGTGTGTGTGTATGTGCGCGTGTGTGTGTATGTATGTGTATATGAGTGTGTGTGTGTGTATGTGTGTGTATCTGTGTGTGTGTGTGTATATATTTGTGTATCTGTGTGTGTATATCATCGTTATAATTATTATCATTATTACGATTATCATTACTAACGCACACCATACACACAAACAAACACACAGATACAGATGCGCTTGCGCTTGCGCGTACGCATATATTTATATATATATTATTTTTATTATCCTTATCAATAGGATAATGAAATCACCATTATCAATATCATTATCATCATCATTATTAATATTATTATTATTATATTCTAGTCTCAGTTGCTTTGCAAGTGAGACATTGCCTCATTTCCTTCAGCAACTGTGACTGGCCAATCACCGTTCTCAGGCGTCTTGGCCTTCCTTCTCGGAGAGAGAATCCTCAAGACCCTGAGGGCGAAGGAATTCCTGTGGCACAGCCACTTTAAGGTCGAGGGCGAAGGCCCTCTTTGATCGAGGTGTGGTCTTCCCCGGTTCCCGAAGGAGTGCCACCAACGCTGCCTTTAATTGATCGGCAAGCAGCTGAAGAGCACTCTCCTGGTCTCGAGCGAGGTTAAACGAGAAGGTCCTTATGGCATCATAAGGCACCTCCTTCTCCGGCTCGTGGACGACCTCCGGGGCCTCCTTCTCGGGCTCGTGGGCGACCGCCTCCGAGGCCTCCTTCTCGGGCTCGTGGACGGCCTCCGAGGCCTCCATCTAGGGCTCGTGGTCGGCCTCCGGGGCCTCCTTCTCGGGCTCGTGAGCGACCGCCTCCGGGGCCTCCTTCTCGGGCTCGTGGACGGCCTCCGGGGCCTCCTTCTCGGGCTCGTGGACGGCCTCCGGGGCCTCCTTCTCGGGCTCGTGAGCGACCGCCTCCGGGGCCTCCTTCTCGGGCTCGTGGACGGCCTCCGAGGCCTCCATCTAGGGCTCGTGGTCGGCCTCCGGGGCCTCCTTCTCGGGCTTGTGAGCGACCGCCTCCGGGGCCTCCTTCTCCGGTTCGTGGACGGCCTCCGAAGCCTCCATCTAGGGCTCGTGGTCGGCCTCCGGGGCCTCCTTCTCGGGCTCGTCGACGGCCTCCGGAGCCTCCTTCTCGGGCTCGTCGACGGCATCCGGGGCCTCGGGCTCGTCGTTCGGCCTCCGGGGCTTCCTTCTCGGGCTCGTCGACGGCATCCGGGGCCTCCATCTAGGGCTCGT
>NC_091552.1:33946993-33949493 GCF_042767895.1 Penaeus vannamei | reverse complement strand
TGGAAGCGATTTGGATATTTTTATCTATTTTCTGTGCATGTTTTATCCATAATGCTTGTAAATCTCGGAAGTAAATGGCTAAAGGTTTATACTTTTCACTGAACCCCATCCCTCCCTTCATCCCTCTCTCTCTATCTCTCTTTCTCCTTGATTCTCTCTCTCTCTCTCTCTCCTTGATTCTCTCTCCTTGATTCTCTCTTTCTCTTTCCTTGACTCTCTCACTCTCTCTTTCCTTCTCTCTCTTTCTCTTTCCTTGACTCTCTCACTCTCTCTTTCCTTGACTCTCTCTTTCTCTTTCCTTGACTCTCTCACTCTCTCTTTCTCTTTCCTTGACTCTCTCTTTCTCTTTCTTTGACTCTCTCACTCTCTCTTTCCTTCTCTCTCTTTCTCTCTCTCTCTCTCTCTCAACCATACACATCTATATACATTCCTGTGTATACAAAAGACGGTCAGAATCCAAGGATAAGATCTAAATATGAAATATTCTTACAGCGGAGTCCACTGTGCTCCCCTCCTGGTTTTTGACGATTCGTTCTTTTCTCTTTATCCCTCCTGTTTCTTCTTCTCACTCTCATCCTCACTCCTGCTTTCATTCTCTCTTTCTTCCTTTCCTTCTCCTCCTCTTTCTTTCCGCAATAAACCGTCCTCTCTCTCTGTCTCTCCTATGTCGTATTTTTTTATTGTTAATCTCCCTCTTCCTCCTTTCGTTATTTCTTTCTCTTTTTCTTTCGTTTCTTCTTGAAGCCTTCTTGGTCTATTGCACCTTCCCCTGCTGATTCCCTGCGGAGCTTTTCTCGTTTTCTCTTTCTGTCCCCTTTCCCCTCTTTCTTTATATCATCAGCTTTATTTATCTCCTTCTTCCTCTTTTCCTTTCATTATTTTTTTTTCTCCAGTCCCACTCTTCCCCTTCTCTTATCCCCCGCTGACCGGGAGCGAAGTCGTCCTTGGCTCACTGCGACTGCTACGACTGGTTCTCGACGACTCACTTCTCTTTTTCTCTTTCTATCCCCCTTTTTTTGCAGTATCATTATTCTGTGTCCTTCTCCCTTTCCCCTTTTATTTCCTTTTTCCTGCTCTACTTCTCTTCCACCTTTTCCTCCTCTACTCATCGAGAACGAAAGCGTCCTTGGTCCACTCTGCCATCCCCTGCTGTCGGCGACGTGTTCTTATCTTTCTGTCCCTCCTCTTTCTTCTTCTCACTTATTCCCCTCTTCCCATATTCCTTCTCTGTTTCTTCACCCCCTTCTCTTCATCTCCTTCCTCCTCCTTTACTCACCGAGACCGAATCCGTCCCTGGTCCCTGCTGGTTCTCGACGACGCTTTCTTATCTTTCTGTCCCTCCTCCTTCTTCTCACCCATTCTCTTCTTCCCACTTTCCTCCCCTCTTTCTCCCTTCCCCTCTTCTCTTCTTCTCCCTCCTCCTCCTCTACTCATCGAGAACGAAGGCATCCGTGGTCTCCTCTGCCGTCCCCAGCTGTTGACAACGCGTACTTATCTTTCTGTCCCTCCTCATTATTACTATTCATTCCCCTCTTCCCCCTTTTCTCCTCGTTTCTCCCTTTCCCCTTCTCTTCTTCTCCCTCTTCTTCCTCTATTCACCGAGAGCGAAATCGTCCTTGGTCCCTGCTGGTTCTCGACGACGCTTTCGTATCTTTCTGTCCCTCCTCTTTTTTCTTCTCATTCCTTCCCCTCTTCCTACCTCCCCCCCTTCCCCTCTTCTCTTCTTCTCCCTCCTCCTCCTCTACTCACCGAGAGCGAAGGCGTCCTTGGTCCCCTCTGCCATCCCCTGCTGTCGACATCTTTCTATCCCTCCTCTTTCTTATTATTATTATTCATTCCCCTCTTCCCATTTTCCTCCCCTCTTTCTCCCCTTCCCCTCTTCTCTTCTTCTCCCTCCTCCTCCTCCTCCTCGACTCACCGAGCGCGAAGCCGTCCTTGGTCCACTGCGCCTTCCCCTGCTGGTTCTCGACGACGCTTTCTTATCTTTTTTTTCCTTCCTCCTTCTTCTTCCCATTCCTTTCCCTCTTCCTACCTCCCCCCCTTCCCCTCTTCTCTTCTTCTCCCTCCTCCTCCTCCTCCTCCTCCTCCTTTACTCACCGAGCGCGAAGCCGTCCTTGGTCCACTACGCCTTCCCCTGCTGGTTCTTGACGACGCTTTCTTATCTATCTGTCCCTCCTCTTTCTTCTTCTTCTCATTCATTCTCCTCTTCCCTCCTTCCCCCCCCCTTCTTTCACCCCCTTCCCCTCTTCTCTTCTCCTCCCTCCTCCTCCTCCTCCTCTACTCACCGAGCGCGAAGCCGTCCTTGGTCCACTGCGCCTTCCCCTGCTGGTTCTCGACGACGCACCTCAGCCGCACGTCCTCTCCCTCCGTCACCTCGACGCTCTCCGGCTTCACTCGGAACTTCTGCAGCTGCACCGCCCAGCCTGCAAAGGGGACGTTACGGTTAATGTGTGTTTTGTTCTCCTGCTAAACTGTGTGCAAGGGGAATATACCGTTGATG
>NC_091552.1:33939493-33941993 GCF_042767895.1 Penaeus vannamei | reverse complement strand
ACACACACACACACACGCACGCACTAACCCCCCAAAAAGTTAAAGGGAAAAAACAACAACAAAAAAGGAAACAAACAAAGAAAGAAAAACGAGAAAGAAAAAATCAGAAACTCACGCGCACATTTCTGACACAACACAACGGGAAGGGCCGCCGCTTTTCCACAGGTACGAACCCGATATTGGAGATCTAATACTGAAGATTTTAATCCTTTTTATGCCATGGCCGCTGCTGGTAACGACCGACTGTTTGTTTTGGCGCGACGCGATAAAGCGAATGACCTTGTTTGGACGGGGGTCTATGTTAACGGCCAGATCCCTCAGTCGGGAGTAATATGAAGCACGGGTTGTCGGTGAACAGCAGGGAACAGGAGTGAACAGGAGTGAACAGGAGGCCCTCGCGAAAGGAACAGGTGCCTCTTTTCGAACGGCTGAGGACGCGGGGAAATCCTGAACGACATTTTTCGTGGGTCTCGTTCGGTTATTTCCTCCCCCCCCTCCCCATCCCACTACCCCCCCCCCTCCGTGTTGCTTTTTTTCTTTCCCTGTCGGTGGTTCTTATCTGATTTTCGGATCTTTGGGTCCCTTCTTTTGTATCTTTAATATAATTTTTTTTCTATTCCTCCCATCTCATGCCCTTTCTTCTCTCACACTTCTCTCGCCTTTTTTCTCTCTCTCTCCTATTCGTTGCTATGCCTCCTTATCCTCTGTACCCACAATTCCTCTTTTTAGTCTCTCATATGCTTGTCTTTAATCTTTCCCGTCTCCGGCATTTTTCCGTCTTCTTGTACCCTCTCTTTCTTCATCTTTATCACTTTCTGTTCCTCCTCCGGTGATTCTCTTCCTCCTGTTATGCCTTTTCCATTCTTTCTCAATCATTCCTCTATCCACTTACATCCTCTGTTGTTTCCTTCCATATTTTTTTCTTCCTATTCCATCTTCGTCCACATTTTTCAGTCTACCTTTTATTACTCTCCTATTCCCCCCATTATCATTTTTCTGTTCCCACCATTATCACTCTCCTATTTCCCCCTTTTTCACTCTCCTATTCCCACCTCCTTTTCCCTCCCTTTTCTTCCCACCCTATCTTATTACCATCTTTCTCCCTCTCCTATCCCCACTTTTATCACACCCCATCCCTCCCACCCTACCCTATTCCCACCTTACTCCCTCTCCTATTCCCACCTTTATCACACCGCATCCCTCCCACCCTACCCTATTCCCACTTTTATCACATCCCATCCCTCCCACCCTACCCTATTCCCACCTTTCACCCTTTCCTATCCCCACCTCTATCACTCCCCATCCCTCCGACCCTACCCTATTCCCACCTTTCTCCCTCTCCCTCTCCTATCCCCACCATTATCGCACCCCATCCCTCCCACCTTTCTCCCTCTCCTATCCCCACCTTTATCATACCCCCTCCCTCCCACCCTCCCCTATTCCCACCTCTCTCCCACTCCTATTCCCACTTTTATCACATCCCATCCCTCCCACGCTACCATATTCCCACCTTTCTCCCTCTCCTATTCCCACCTTTATCACTCCCCATCCCTCCCACCCTACCCTATTCCAACCTCTCTCCCTCTCCTATTCCCACTTCTATCACACCCCATCCTTCCCACCCTACCATATTCCCACCTTTATCACACCCCATCCCTCCCACCCTACCCTATTCCCACCTCTCTCCCTCTCCTATTCCCACTTTTATCACTCCCCATCCCTCCTGCCTTGCTCCCGTCCTAACGAAGAGGCTTCCACATCGGTAACGTGAACCTCCGCCTCTCTTATCACACTCAAGATCCAGCAATGTTTACCAAACCGTTTCTTGGTTCAGTCAAGTAAAACCGGGATAAGATCCTGTTCTTGATAACCTAAGAGGGTTTGGCTTTGAGTTGATTAAAGATATCAATCTCTTACGGAATTTCTCGACTCACACAAAAAAATTGAGATGGAAATAAATGGATTGAGATTTTTAAAATGGGATTTTTCTTTTTATATAAAAAATTAAGAGATTTTAGAAATGATTTTGTTATATGGGAGATTATTAACCTAATTGACAGTCTTGTTATTATATTTCTTTTTGTTAATGATATCATTATTGCCCTTATTATTTCTATTTTTATTCTCGTTATTATTGTTATTGCCATTATTACTATCATTATTAGTATCCCTATTGCTATCTCTTTATTAGTGTTTTCATTATCATTGGCATAATCATTGTCCTTATTGTTAATAGTATTATTACTAATATCATTATTATTATTATTATCATTATCATTATTATTGTTATTATCATTATCATCATTATTATTATTTTTTTTGTTACTATAACAATTATCATTATCATTATTACTATTGTTATTATAATTTATATCATTATCATCATTATGATCATCGTGATTATTATTCTTTAATTGTTAATGTCATCATTATTATTGCCATTATCATCATTATCATTATTATTATTTTTATTGATTTTATGCTTATTATCAGCATCTTG
>NC_091552.1:33932324-33936493 GCF_042767895.1 Penaeus vannamei | reverse complement strand
CTCTCTCTCTCTCTCTCTCTCTCTCTCTCTTTTTCTCTTTTATTAAGTTGTTAATGTACAACTGGATTTATTTAGCATTTATGTAGATTCATAATGCTTCTTTTTGCCTTATTTCTCTTGAGTAATTATGCAAATTCCACCATAGATAGTTTTTTGTCAACGTTTTATTTTTATCCTACATTATGACATTAATACTTATTTCAACCCTCTTAGTTCTTTGTTAAAGTATAGTATATATGTATCTATATATATTTTCTCCAAAGCAAAAGCCGCCCTGTGTGTGGCCTTCCCCCATCCTCTTAATATCACGTGTTGCTAAATGCATTACATTGTTAAACATTTCTCACTTATTACACTGTGTGATTATCCCTAAGCGTTTAGTATTGTTGAGGACGGTGTTGTATTCCCGTTATTCACTTTATCTATTATTTATCAGTTTCTTTTGTGTTGACTAGTTGGCGGCTCTCCTATATCATCTGTGTGTTGTTATGGCGTTTTGATGGCGAACATGGAGAAGGAAAACGTTGAAAAGTAGTTGGAAAAATCGGTGTGAAGATCGTAGGCACGGTATGAATAATGAATAACTTCACCGTACAGGTTGTAACTGACCTTTTCTCTAACTCCATTTGAATTACACGAAGACATAGAAACGCGTCCACGACATCCCTCTTTAAGAAGTTATTTATTCTCATCTGCATTTTTGTTATATGTGCGGAAGAGAAATATCGCCTGTGGCAGTATTTCAGAAATTCTATTTACGTCATTCCACTTGCTCCCTCGCCGCCGCATCCTCCACTCGTGCTATAACTAAGCATTAGCTGAGTATTGACGTCAGCAGCGGAACAAGACTCTCGTACCATTATCGGCAAAAATGTTAAATCGCACACTCTCCCGGGATCCATGGTGGACCCCCCCCCCCTAGGCACCCAGGAATGTTAAATGGTAGGCCCCTGAATGTTAAACGTTAGCCTCACCCCCAGCAATGGTAAGTATCAGACGTCGGGGCCCAATTAGAACGCCAAGAATGTTACACGCCTCGCGCCTGAGCCCTCGGCCGGACCCCATAAACGTCGGGCAAAAGGCCTCATGACCCCCGCACGTGCGCTGTGGATCCAGGTCCCGAATCGCGCTCGGCTGGGATGGCGCTGCTCCCTGGCGCTGGACCGGCGACCTTTACGGCCTTTTCCACTAACGGTAAGTAGTGGACAGACCGTTAGCCGATGCCGACCGAGTGATGGACCGGCGGGGTCTCCTCTCCTGCTCTTGATCATCATTCTGCTTTGTTTTCTCTCCTGCTTTGATTCTCTCACTCTCTCTCCCTGTTTGTGCTTATTTGTGTGTATGTGTGTGTGTGTGTGTATGTGTATGTGTGTGTGTGTGTGTGTGTGTGTGTGTGTGTGTGTGTGTGTGAGTGAGTGTATGTGTGTGTGTGTTTTGACATATACATAGATTAATAGATAGATAGAAAGAGACAGTGCAGAAAGAGAATGAGAAAGTGATACGGAAAGAAAGAGATGTGAGAATATCACTAAACAGGAAAGAGAAGCGAGAACAAGCAAAGAAAATACAGATACGCTCCAAAAATTGTCACACATTTCTAAATGAATGAAAAAGTAATTAACACTAATAGCAACGAAGACAAATGTACACAAAGGTCCCCTGAATGGACGAATCATTAGAGCCTGTGATTTATCAACTACATAGTGATAGAAACTTGATTAGAGCTTCTGCGTTGGGAAGGGAAGGTAGGTGATGTATGATTCATTGTCTCGCTCTAAAAAGAAAAAAGAAGAAAAAGTTGATTTATGTCTTAACGAGAGAGAGAGACACGTAAAAGCAGACGATGATGTATGAGGAGGAGGTATAGAGGGAAAGCTAAGGAAAAAAAGAGAGAAGGAGAGTGAGTGACTTGGTGAGAGGCAAGGTAACAGAGGGAAAGACTGAGAGAGAGAGAGAGAGAGAGAGGGAGAGAGAGAGAGAGAGAGAGAGAGAAAGAGAGAGAGAGAGAGAGAGAGAGAGAGAGAGAGAGAGAGAGAGAGAGAGACAGAGACAGACAGACAGACAGACAGATAGACAGATAGATAGATAGATAGACAGACAGATAGATAGACAGATAGATTGATAGATAGATAGAGAGAGACTGAGTGAGTGAGAGTTAGAGAGAGAGAGAGAGAGAGGGCACAAAGAAAAGGAAAAGAAAAAAGAATGAAACAATTTTCTCCAAGAAAGACAATACGAAACCCGTAATCAGATAGCGCACAAGAGGGCAATAAAGTCCATCCACAATTCAGCTTTTCGATTTGGAGGTACTGGCTAAGCTTCCAATATGCGTATAAATCTACGGGATGGAAACCCATATTTCAGTAAATAAGGCCTGGTTGTTTACCACTTGAGATGGACTTTTGGTATGCTATATTCTTGAATTGATTTCATTGATTGTAATTTCGTCAACTGTTGAATCATTCAACAGAAAGATTTATTCTCCAATCAATGAAATATTTATCTAACTGGTACACGCACGCACACACACACACACACACATATGGATATATCCAAGTGTTTGTGAGTATGTTTCTGATGAAAATGCCTGAAAAATTTAAATCCTCAAGCTTTCCTGTTTATCCCGTGAATTAATTAGTAAGAAAGTGGATTTTCTTTCGTGGGTTTGTTTAAAAGACTCCCTCCCTCACCCCTACCCCTCACCTCCAAATCTTCATCCAACCGATTAACATTCCAATCTGAATTAAAAGAAAAACGTGTTTCTAGTCTCCTAATTGATCAAAGAATTCTGTATAAGTAGCACATATGTAGCACAAAGAAACGTTTCTGAAGAGAATCCCAATTCTAATTAAACAAATTCCTACATTTCTTTCCCTGGGGTTGGGTCTTCACCCTACTCCCCGGTCCCCTTGAAAACACCTACGGCCTCTCTTTAGGCACTAAGACACTACTGCAAAAGACAGAGTTTCATGTTTAATGATAGTATTGAAAAAGATACTATCAATAATGCTGACAGTTCTAAAGGCAAGAATTGATATCGTTTTGGAACATACATTTTTTTTTTCAATTATTACATTTATTTTTTTAAATAGAATATTTATTATTGGGTGTTATTTAGTTTGAGGATAGACAACCCAATTTTTTATTGGAAATGGATGTATGTGTATCACTCAGCATTTTATGATATCTGACGTACAAATATTTGATGAAATGTCTCGCGAGAGTAGGTACTATATATCTTTTACTGTCTGGTAATACAGCTTTATGTAGGAATGTTGCCATTACTCACAAGTTGAATTTAAGTCTTCGTTTTATTTATAGCTATTTGTCTTTCAATCCCACTCTGCTGATATTTAGAAAAAAAAAATACCCATCTCTCTTTCTATCTATCTGTATATTTATCTACTTAATTTCAAAATGCTGTATACACATATTTTTGCGTATGTTTTAATGAATACATAACTTCGCAAATTGGTAAATGAAAATGAGAAAATATAACAATATAAATGATTTAATGTTTATAATGCTAGTGCTGCTGTTGATGGTAATGGCGATACTATTGCTACTGTTGATAATAATGATAATGGTGATGATCATTATGATAACAATAATGATAATGATAATGATAATGATAATAACGATGATTATTATGAAAATGATAAAAGCAATGATGATAGTAACAATAACAACAATAGCAATAATAATGATGATAATATTGGTAATAATAAGAAAGGTAATGATGATAATAATAATGATAATGATGGTGATGATGATAATGACCATAGTACTAAGGATAATGATAGAGATAACACTAGTGATATTACACACTTCTACAATGTTTTTATTACTATTAACACTAACAATACTTATATTAGTACCAATACAAATGATGATATTGACAATGATAACAATAATGGCAATAATGAAAAAAAAAGATAGTGATATGAATTATCAATGTCTCCTGTCAGATTCTCAAATTCTTAGCATTGTTAAGATTTATTCTCACTTAATAAAGTTACGAATATATTGCTTCACAAACACACGGCGTCCTAATGGTCACTGAGATGAACATTGTAGTTTGCACGTGAAGGAATATCCGTATAGTATAGAGATTCACGAAGAGCGCTTAGCCAATATGAATACATTTGCATATGCTGAACCGGCTATGT
>NC_091552.1:33904824-33907324 GCF_042767895.1 Penaeus vannamei | reverse complement strand
GTGGGGGAGAGGGGGAGGGGTGTCGGTGGGAGAGAGGGTGAAGGGTGTGGGTGTGGGTGTGGGAGAGTGGTGGTTGGAGGGGGAGGGGAAAGGGTTAGGGGTGGCGGGTGGGGGAGAGTGGGAGGGGTGTCGGTGGGGGAGAGGGTGAGAGAGTCGGGTGGGGGAGAGGGGGAGGGGTGGTTGAGGGGGTGAGAGGTGTCGGTGGGGGAGAGGGTGAGGGTGTCGGTGGGGGAGGGGGTGAGAGGTGTCGGTGGGGGAGAGGGTGAAGGGTGTGGGTGTGGGTGTGGGTGTGGGAGTGGTAGTTGGTGGGGCGGAGTTTGGGTTTGGGAGTGGCTGGGAGTGTTATGGTGGGGTGGGAGTGGTTTGGAGTAGGAGTGGAAGGGGTATTAAGGGCATGGAGGGGTTGGGCGAGAATGGGAGGGGGTGGGAAGGTGGTTAGAGGGGAGAAAAGGGCGAGGAGTTTGGGTTTGGGAGAGGTGGGGAGGGAAGTAGGAGGTAGGAAAAGAGTGGGGGGGGGGGGTTAGGATTTTTGTGTTCATCATTATTATTCTTATTATCATTATAATAATAATTACTGTTATTATTACTATTATTGTTTATCTATTATTATCATCCTTATTATTATTATTGTTATTATCATTATCATTATTATCATCATTATTATCATCATCATTTTTATTACCATCATTATCATCATTATCATCATCATTATTATTATCACCATCATCATCATTACAACGATTATTATATTTGATATCATTATTGCTAATATCATCATCATTATTACTATCATTATCTTAAGTATTACCGATATCACCATTATCATTACCATCATCATCATCATCGCCATCGTCATCATCGCAACATTACGAAGAAGACGAAATACAACCAACAGAAGCACACCAGCTGGTTCCTTTCCATCCCAAAATTGAATTGCAATGGCCACAGAGCCCCATTACAACCCCGCTTATGGCAGAGAGATGTAAGAAACAGCGCCCTTCGTAGCATTGGTTGAATTCAGTTGCAATTAGGGATTGAATATTGCAATTGACAAAATACCGGAGATAGGTTTGAAGGTGTGGGTACTAAGGGGGTGGGGTGGGAGGGGGTAAGGGGTACCTTTGGCCTTTAGTAGAGCTTATCATCAAGATGGTTGGTATTAGTATTATTTTTATCATTGTTGTGAATATCATTATTATTATTAGTTTTGTTCTTCTTCTTCTTATTATTATTATTATTTTCAATGTCGTTATTGTTATTTTCTATTGCTGTTATTATCTTTATCATTTTTATTGCTATAATCATTGTCACTGTCATTGTTATTATCATTACTGTTATTATTATTATTATCATTATCATCATTATTACTATTATAATAATCATCATTATCATCATGCTTTATTATCATTGCTATTAGTTTTGTTAGTATATTGTCCTTATTATTGCTATTATGATTTTTAACATTATTATTACTATTATTGTTATTATTATTATTATTATTATTATTACTATTATTATGATTATTATCATTATTATTATTATTATCATCATTTTCATTATTATCATCATTACAATTATTTGTGTTATCAATATCATTATAATCAACTATAATCATTATCATGATTATCATCATTTCATTATCAATATCATCATTGTTACTGTGATTACACTTGCTATTATTGTCATCATCATTTCTGTTATTATTACTATTATTAATCTTATTATAATGGTTATTACTGTCTTCACTACTTCATCATCACCATCACCATTATCATCATTACTATCATTATTGCTATCTTTATTCTCAATATCATTAGAATTTCTATAATAATTTTGTTATTGTTATAATTGAGTTTATCAATATATCAGCAACAATTACGGCAACCACGACTGCTAATAGTATTACTTTTATCCTTATGATCATAATCATTACTGTTTTCCTTATTCTGATGATTATTGTTGTTTTTATTATCATAATTACTATTATCACTATTATCAATATCGCTTTTATAATAATTATTTTCATAATGAAAATAATGATAACGATAATAATGATTATTAATAATGATATTGATAATAATAATGGTAACAATAGCAATAGTAATAATAATCATAACGATGATAGCAATGATGATGGTAATGATAGTAATGGTGATGATCATAATGATAATGATAACTTTACTGATTAATGATAATGATAATGGTGATAATGTCAGTAATAAAGATCAATATCATGATATTAACCATAAGGACGATTTATCTTAAAAAAATGATGAATTGATATAGATTACCATTCCTATACTGATCTGCTAAGAATTATAATCCAAAAATACATAAAACAACAATAAAAAATAACAAATAACCGAAAAAAAATGTTAAAAGATAAGAAAAGAGCGTAAATGCTAACCCATTAAGATTTCTTTTATCAGTTCTTTAAGCTGATTGCCTGAAGTGAAGTTAAGGGTAAATAATGACGACGCTGGACGTAATCCTTCAGTCT
>NC_091552.1:33847324-33857324 GCF_042767895.1 Penaeus vannamei | reverse complement strand
AAAGAAAAGAAAATAAAAAATAAAAATGTCCGAATGCTCTCTTTTAAGTGCTTCGTTTCCTTATTGTACACAATATCCAATTACGATATAGGAAAAAGATTTCGAAAGAGACAAGTGATATTTCGGAGGCATTTTCCAAGAGCATATTTTTGGAAAAAAGTATATAATAAAGGCAAGGAAAGAGAGTAATATCTTTTACGGAAATGAAACTGATATACTCTGATGCTATATTTGAATATACACGGGGTTAGTACTCTTTCTCTCTTCCACATACAATAACACTTATACAATAATACAAACACACACGCACACACACAGACTTATACAATAACACAAACACACACGCACACACACAGACTTATACAATAACACAAACACACACGCACACATACAGAATTATACAATAACACAACACACACGCACACACACAGACTTATACAATAACACGCACACACACAGACTTATACAATAACACAAACACACACGCACACACAGACTTATACAATAATACAAACACACTCAGACTAATACAATAACACAAACGCATACGCACACACAGACTTATGCAATAACACAAACACACACGCACGGACACAGACTTATACAATAACACGGATATTCTGTTTTCTAATATCGCATAAAAAAGTGTAGGTTAATTTGAGTTCGTATTTTGTCTACATGTATTTGTGCACTTCACTTGCATGGGGCGCCTATATAACAATTTTGTTTTTTGATTTTTATCTTTTAGGCATGCTATCTTATGGAAGGTATAATTTTCTAATCGTCAAAACGAACTCACGCACACACACACATACACTCACACTCACACACACACACACATGCACACACACACATACACACACGCACACGCACGCACACACGCACACACACACACACATGCACGAATACAAACGCGTGTACATAAAAGGACCATACACAACACCTACACATGTACGCAGCAACTCCCACTAACTATTGTTTACACAGACACACACGTACCCAGATGAAATGAGAGCCACAGTAGTAAGAATAATATGTACTTATATGGCTGTGTGTAATTGCATCTTTGTAAACACGCTGTATTTCTGTATTTGTGTCTTTGTACTTAGAAACACACTGGCTTTGGTCCCGTCTTCAGTGTGTTTTTTCAATCTTTGCAACGTTGGCGTGTTAGGTTCAAGGAGGGTGGTGGTGGTGGTGGTGGGGGGGGGGTTATTCGGACCCCAGGGTTGGGTCTCTCGTGGTCTAGGGATTCGTAAATGGTCCAAATTCGCCTGTTTGTTATTTCTCGATGTCCGCAAGTACTGATCTCTCTTTCTCTCTTCCTCTCACCTTTTCTCCTTCTCTTTCTCTCTTCCTCTCAACTTTCCTCTTTCTCTTTCTCTCTACCTCTCATCTTTCCTCCTTCTCGTTCTCTCTTCCTATCACCTTTCCTCCTTCTCGCTCTCTCTTCCTCTCACCTCTCCTCCTTCACGCTCTCTCTTCCTCTCACCTTTCCTCCTCTCTCTCTCTCTCTCTCTCTCTCTCTCTCTCTCTCTCTCTCTCTCTCTCTCTCTCTCTCTCTCTCTCTCTCTCTCTCTCTCTCTCTCTCTCTCTCTCTTTCTCACTCTCTTTCATCATTCCTTTTCCTTTCGGTATTATCGCTTCCTCAACGCAGTCTGGCCATGGCTCGTGAAACGTTGTGTTTGATTTCGCCGGCCAAAGGAATTCTCCCCCCCTCCCTTTTTCAAGTTCTCAGTCTGTAGATGGGTAACAATCCTGCTGGCTTACTTCTGTAGCTAAATGCGTATTAAGAAACACAAACGTACAAACACATATACACGCGCGCAAGTACACAGACAAGCAAATATACAGACACACACGCACAGACAGAAAACATACACACACGCACAGGCCGCCAAACATACAGACACATACGTGCACTGGCACACGCACACAGACAACCAAACGCACACGCAACACACATCCTCCCTCCCCCGCAACACTCAATATCCAGACCTCCCCCCCCCTCCCCCGCCTCCCCCTGCCACATTATACACACAAACATACCCATGAGTTATATCTTCCCTTCCTTTATGAGCAGTAAAACCAAATTTAATAATGCAGCGAGTATATCCCGAATTACCTCAAGGCAGAACCTCATGGTGAACAAAACAACAGAACCCGAGCACAATTCACGTGGGTTATTTAGAGGAGTAGTTAGGAGTACAAAGGAAAGGAACAAAAAAAAAAAAAAGAAAAAAAAGAAAAAAGAAAAAAAAATCAATGCTAACAAAAGTGCTGTACTTTCAGCACTCTTGTATTTATTTCGTTTTCTTTTGTTTGGTTAATTTTTGTATTTGTATGGTTATGATTAGGATAATGATAGTAATAAATACAATATCATTATATCAACATTAACAATTATAATAATATTGATAATAATTGTGACAATGATAATGTTGTTAATGATGATAATCACCAATATTATCAGCATTACTATCACTACTTTTATTACCATTATCATCATCATTACCATTATCATTACTATTGCCATTATTTCCATAGCTAGTATTATCATGATGATCCCCTTTATGCACTATGATTATAAAGATTAAAAGTTCTACTAATATTACTATTACCTTTAAGATTTTATTTAGCCATTGTTTTTGCTCAACACGGAAGCTCGGAAAGAAAACAATGCCACTTGTTCGATAATATAATTTTAAATTCCTTCATTTTTTGCTACTTCCGGTGCAAATTGAAATATAAGATAAACAATAATAATAAATAATAATAAATGATGATAGATATTGAAATAATAGGATAAAATAAGATGATAATAATATAAAATTTAATAATAAGATAAAATAAGATGATAATAATATAAAATGAAATATGAGATGAAACTGATACTTCGTTGCATCGTTAGTTTACGTTAAGTTAGGAAATATCACGTTTCATTATGATTAATTAAATGAAGTTAAGTTAGGTTAGCTTAGGATGTAGTAAGTTTGGTTAAGAAAAGGTATGCATGAAAATGTATATCTTCACAATACAAGAGACGTATTTAATCGGCTTCGAATATATCTTCTGCAGAAATACATACATTTCTGACGAAGATATATTCGAAGCAGGTTAAATACGTCTCTTGTATTGTGAAGATATTCATTCTCATTCATACCATTTCTACATTTGTCATGAATACGGTTCATTTTAGGTTAAGTTATGTTTGTTATGTTATTTTAGATTAGCTTAATGTATAAATGTATTTATTTATTTATTTTGGTTATGGTTCCTACACAATCAAGTATTTTTCTGTCTTTCAAAGCGGAGAATGAAAGAAATCAAATGAATATGTTTCAGTCCATTAGAATTCGTTAACAGATGATTTACGATGGAAACGGTGTGGAAAAGACGTAAAAAGGTTTTGAAATCACCTTCGCTATCAACTAATGCAATTTCATTTTCGAAATTCCAAGTAATTCGTAAGCTTGACATATACCTTACTCTGAACTATTGCTATTTCTAGTTGCATCATAATACTCTTCTGAATATTATGACAACAAAATCTTAATGATGTTTCGCTGTTTTTAATCTCGCCCTTCTCATTTTTGGTCGCTGCTGGTATATATATTTTTTTCACTCTCTCTCCTCTTTCTCTCTCTTTACTATTCCTTCTCTCTCTCTCTCTCCTCTTTCTCTCTTTCTCTGTCTCATTCCTTCTCTTCCTCTCTCTTTCTATCTCTCTTTCACACACACACAAACACACGCGCGCGCACACATACAGACACTCCTCTCTCGCTCTCTCATTCCTGTCTTTCTCTCTCTCTCTCTCCCTTCCTCTCTCTCTCTCTCTCTCTCTCTCTCTCTCTCTCTCTCTCTCTCTCACTCTCTCTCTCTCTCTCTCTCTCTCCCTATCTCTCTCCCTCTCTCCCTCCCTCTCCCTCTCCCTCTCCCTCTCCCTCTCCCTCTCCCTCCCTCTCTCTCTCTCACTCTTTCTCTCTAACCCTCCACATCTCTCTTCGATCACTTCACTTCCGGTGCACTGCCTCAAGACCCCCTTCCCCCCCTCCCCCCCCTCCCCTCCCTCGGAATGCACTTAATTACTTGCCGTCGTTTCCTCCTTCTTCGAGTTAGCTCCTTGCTTGTAAGACGGCGTGAACAATATTTCCCCTTCTTTTTACTCTCGGCGATGTTAAATTGCGTGGATAATGAAACTGGTGGATTCCTGCGCGTAAATATATATATATATATATATATATATATATATATATATATATATATATATATATATACCTATATATATATATATTTATATATTTATATATATATATATATATATATATATATAGGTATATATATATACCTATATATATATATATATATATATATATATATATATATATATATATATATATATATATATATATATATATTTATATATTTATACACGTTATTATGGAAATGTGTTATCACTGAATTAATGATTATCATTGTTAAAATCGTAATGAAAATAACAATGATAATAAGAATGATGATTATAATAATGATAGCAACAATGACAACAACAATAATAATAACGATAATAATGATAAAAGTAGTAATGATGGTGATTTGGATAATGATTGTTACAGTGCGTATACAGATAACGATAAAAACAATGACAAGAACGATGATAATAATGATTATAATAATAATGATAATAATAATAATAAAATAATAATTATGATGATGATGATGATGACAGTAATGATAATAATAATAATAAGAATTATGCAGACGGTAATAATAATTTCAATAAAAGCCATAGTAATAATAGTAACAATAATAATAATAACAACAACAAATATAACATTACTAATAATCATAATACTAATAATAAAAACACGAACAATTTTCATGATGATAATAATATTAATAATAATGATGATAATAATATGATAATAGTAATGAATATATTAATAAAAGAAATAATAGAAATATTAATAATAATAATAATGATAATAATAATAATAATTACAGTGATAATAATGATAATAATAACAACAATAATGATGATAATGATAATAATAATAATAACAATAATAATAATAATAATAATAATAATAATAATAATAATAACAATAATAATGATAATAATAACAATGATATTAACAATGATAATAATAACAGTAATAATAATCATCATTGTTACTATAATGATAATGATAATGATAATAGGAATAGGGATGATAATGATAATGATAATAATAATAACAATAATGATAATAATTATAATAATAATAATAATTATTATTATAGTAATAATAGCAATAATATCAATAATAATTTTTAAAATTATAATCTTAATAATAATGATAATAATAACAATGATGATAATGATAATAATAATGATAATGATGATAATGATAATAATAATAATAATGATAATAACAACAACAACAACAACAACAACAACAACAACAACAACAGCAGCAGCAACAACAACAACAATAATCATTATCATACTAATAACAATGATGATAATAATAATAATGATAATAATAGTAATATTAATATCAATAATAATCATGCTAATGATGATGATGATGATGATGATGATGATGATGATGATGATGATGAAGATGATGATGATGATGATGATGATGATATGATGATGATGATGATGATGATGATGATGATGATGATGATGATGATGATGATGATGATGATGATGATGATGATGATGAAGATGATGATGATGATGATGATATGATGATGATGATGATGATGATGATGATGATAATGACGATGATAATAGTAATAATAATAATAATAATAATAATAATGATAATGATAATAATAATAATGATAATAATAATAATAATAATAATAATAATAATAATAATAATAATAATAATAATAATAATAATAATAATAATAATAATAATAACAATAACAATAATAACAGCAATAATAATAATTATTATTATTACTATAATAATAACAATAATAACAGCAACGATAATAACAACAACGACAGTAATCATTGTGGTAATACTTGTGATAATAATAATGATAATAACAAACAACAATAATAATATTCACACCAATAACGACAATATAACAACAACAACAGTAACAATAATGATAAGAATAAGAACTATAGCGATTATGAGGGTAACAGTTTATTTAATGAATGAGTAAATAAATGTTTTTTTTTCTACAATAATGAGCATTCTACTCATGGAAACAAACACAGCTAAGGATTGAACGAATAAGAAACTATGCTAGAAAACGTTGTATCTCGCTCTGTCTGTCACGCAATAATAAAAATAAATAGAATTTGAAAGCAAAGACAAGTGTAATATGATAAAAAAAAAGTAAGACTTGCTTGAGAATCTTAAGAAAAAGACTAAGAACACGTCAGTTCCTTAAGGCGAGGCAGTATATCTCACCGCCTGTTCTACCTTTTCATCTGAGAATGTATTTATATGACAGACTCGGAACTCATCTGAAGAGAAGAGTTTAAAAGCAACGTAACGCAATGTCTAATGAAAGTTTAAGACGTTGCTGAGACGTTTGAAGAGGAAACTGAATATGAACTAGTGCTTAAGGGAAGTTGTCGGCTGTATTAACATGATAACGTGGGCATGATTGAAGGGAGGAGGATACATGACACTATAATCATCTTTACAAAGTAAGGTAGTGATAGTGAAAATCGTAATACGGACATAGAAACATATCGTAGGATATTAATAATGATGTTGATATAGTAATAAAGATGTAGATTATGAGAATAAGGATGATGATGATGTTGATGATGTTGATGATGATGATAATGATGATAATAATGATGATGGTGATGATGATAGTGATAATAACAACCGCAATAATAAAATATGATAATAATGATGAAAAAAAAATATTATTTTTGAATATATCCATTTACCTATACATCTAATATCTAAGCGGTAAATTCAAGACAATTAATTTGCTGAATGTAACGCTAACATATTTTCAGGACAAGAAATTGTTGCTTTTCATTCTATTCAAAACGAAACGTATTATTTAACTGTTACACATTTTCTATCAATAACTGGAAGAATAAAACAAAATTGTTTCATCTTTGTGACTTTTTTTCTTAAACTGTGATTTATTTTCAAGTGCCATTAGACGCAGATTAATAGACGTCACCGATATAGAACAGCAGGATTAATTGAAACATTCTCTTTTCTACATTTCCACGAAAATAATACAATGGAAGACTGTTGTTACAACTTTGCAAGGACCTGATTTGTATATAGATATTTTTCTTCTCTAATAGTTCCACAGAAAATTATTTACACAATTTGCCACGAAAGGAATGCTATGGTAAATTATTTCTACAATTTTTCGCGAAAGCATGTACTTGTAAATTGATTCCTGCGACTTTCCCCTCAAGGCACGGCAGGGTACCACGTCAGGCCGCATGAAATGTATCTTCCTTGCGGACACAAGAAATCCGATTGAGAAAAGTCTATCCGATCAGCTTAGAGAGCCGTCCTCGATGCCGTTGTTGTTGTTTTTGTTTGTTGGCGCTGTTACGGCATCTAACATTGTTTAAAAGTACTGTAGTTGGATTCATACATAGAGACATGCGTATAAATGGAAGGGAAAATTTTCACACGTACGTAGAAACACACACATAAACACGCATTATATATCCGAGGCCTAATAAGAGAAGTTATCTCCGTGTGCCAACTGCAAGAACGTTCCAAGCCAACATTGCAAAACATTTAACTTTTATTTATCCTCAGATACACAGCTGCCGCATATAGAATTTTCATTACCATAAAGAAATATAATATAGATTTTAACCTCATTAACATAATACTTTTATAGGCTTAGATTCACAAAATGATTGCAAATAGGACAGTTTTATATCCCTAAGTAAGATGAAACCGACTTCGACCTTCCTATTCGCTTCAATGGGTCGAAAGAAGCTTAGCGTCCCAGCTCAGGTCAGTTTTGAAGAAGTAAGGTCAACAATGAGAAATCTGACCTCGGACCGCTATAGAACTCGCTACGCCTCTGCAGTAAATAGAAGCAATTGTATGATCTCATATTTTGCACCATTGAAATACATTGATATATATGATTGTATGTTTAGTCATTTTTGTTATGATTATGATTATTGACGTTGCTCTTAGTTGTTAGTGCAATGGCGATTATCATCATAATCGTTACTATCGTTGTTATTATCATCATCTTCATAATTATCATTCTCATAATCAACATTCACGCTCCAATCAACATCAATGGTATTACTTGCGATTATCATCTACTTTATCACTGCAATCGTCACTATCATCATTATTTATCAATGATATCACAGTCATTATGATCGCAATGATCACAATCATCATCTCGGAACGACTATCATTACCACTATCCTCTTGCCAGGAACCACCACCATTACCCCCTCCACCATTCTCGGAACCGCCACCATCATCATAAAACTACCGCCATAATCACCATCACCACTCTCAGAACCTCCATCATTATAATCACCATCATTCTTGGAACCACCACCATTTTCACAAACATCATTCTCAAAACCATCACCATTACCACCATCATCATTCTCGGAACCACCACCACCACCATTACCACCACCATTATCACTATCATTCTCAAATCCATCACCATTACCACCATCATTCTCGGAACCACCATCATCACAATCCTCATTCTTGGAACCACCATCATCATTCTCAAAACCACCACCATTACCCCCATCATCATTCTCAAAACACTCACCACCACCATAACCATCACCATTCTCAAAACCACCATCATTACCCCCATCATCATTCTCAAAACACTCACCACCATCATCACCATCACCATTCTCAAAACCACCACCATTACCCCCACCATCATTCTCGACACCATCACCACCATGACCACCATCACCTGCACAATATCCACAGCCGCCTGCACCCGAATGCCTCGCTCAAAGTCCGCAGTTGCAGTAACAGGAACAATTCCAAAACAGGAAAACTTCATTAGGACTAATCCTGCTCATTATCAATTAGATGAACGAAACGTAAGGCAATTGAATGAAACTGAACATATGGGTCGCCGGTTCGTGGGTGAACATTGAATTCGAATTGTATTATGTGTATAGTGTTCATCATAAGCCTGTCGAGGTTATGGTGGTTTTGATAATGAGAATTATTGTCATGTTGTGGTGATAAACATAATGATAATGATGGTAAGGAAGATGGTGATGCTAATGATTGTGGAACTACTACTACTAATGATGAGGGAATGGTAGTATAAGCGATAATTTTTCATAAATAAATAAAACAACAACAACAGCATAACTAATAATATAACTTTTTATGATATCCTTATACTAACGAGGTAGCTGATGGCATTAAGAACAATTGCTAATAATATCATTACTGTGCATAACTGTGTACCTAATTAGCAAGTACACCAGTAAGATGAATAAATGATATTAAATGGAAAGTTGCAACACATGCTCTTCTCAGGGACGTTCATATTCCATGATTATTTTGGCGAGAATTCCTATCGTATGAAATAATGGGAAAAGGGTTGCTATTGACAGCTTATAGCATGGTGGTGGGGAGAGAGGGGGTTGGCGCTCCCCACGCTCTCCCCTCTCGCTCTCATCCCCCAACAATCCTATTTATACTAGCATGATTGCTTTGGGAAAATTTATGCTTCCTCCCTATTTTTTAAGTTTCAGAAAGGGTGGAAGGTATGTAATAACGGCGCCACGGCCAGCCAAACGAGTGTTAATATAGCGCCATCTGGAGGGTTCGAAATCGGCAGAAATAGAAATGTCAACAAACTGTGCAGCGATATGTTTCACTCTCCTCTCGGCCTGCCTCCTGTACCAGTATATATTGGTCTGTGTTTCTGTCTGTCTGCTTGGCTGTCAGTCTCCTGTCTGTCTTTCTATGTCTGTCTGTCATTCTCTCTCTCCCTCCCAGGCTCGTTCTTTCTCCTCCTCTCTCACTTCCTC
>NC_091552.1:33832324-33837324 GCF_042767895.1 Penaeus vannamei | reverse complement strand
CCTTTCTCTATCCCACTCTCTCTCTTTTTCTATTTCTCTCTCTCTCTCTCTCTCTCTCCCATCTCTCTCTCTATCTCTCTCTCTCTCTCTCTCTCTCTCTCTCTCTCTCTCTCTCTCTCTCTCTTTCTCTTTCTCTCTCTCTCTCTCTCTCTCTCTCTCTCTCTCTCTCTCTCTCTCTCTCTCTCTCTCTCTCCTGGATGTCTTAAATTCTATCTTGCACGCACAGCCATTGGTTTTAATGAGGAACTTTAGAGGGGATATGCTCATGGTGCAGCGCAAGGGAGGGGGGGGGGGTCCTGTCTCAGCTAGGAATTTTGTGCTTCTTTTTTGTATCAATTTATGGAGGTGGTGTTTTCCTTGCTATAGTTGGGCTGTTGGTTTATTTGTTCATTTGGGGGAGGTCGGTGGTGTTTATATGAAGGAAGGGGGATTATGGGTAGTACATGTGATGGATAATGACACACACACACGCACGTATTTTCTCTAATTCTTTCTTTCTCTCTCTTTCTGTCACGCACACACATACTCGCCCTCTCTCTTTTTCTATCTCTTTCTCTCTTTCGCTCCCACTCTCTCTCTTTCTCTGTCTGTCTGTCCTCCTTCCCTCCCTCACTCATTCTCTCTTTCTCTTCCTCCTTCCCTACCTCATTCATTCTCCTTTTCTCTTCCTCCTTATTTCTCTCTCTTCCTCCTTCCCTTCCTCACTCATTCTCTCTTTCTCTTCCTCCTTCCCACCCTCACTCATTCTCTCTTTCTCTTCCTCCTTCCCACCCTCACTCATTCTCTCTTTCTCTTCCTCCTTCCCTCCCTCATTCTCTCTCTTCCTCCTTCCCTCCCTCACCCATTCTCTCTTTCTCTTCCTCCTTCCCTCCCTCACTCATTCCTTCTTTCTCTTCCTCCTTCCCTCCCTCACTCATTTTCTCTCTCTCTTCCTCCTTCCCTCCCTCTCTCATTCTCTCCCTCTCTCTGTTCCTCCTTCCCTCCCTTACTCATTCTTTCTCTCTCTCTCTTCCTCCTTCCCTCCCTCGCTCATTCTCTCTCTCTCTTCCTCCTTCCCTCCCTTACTCATTCTCTCTCTCTCTCTCTTCCTCCTTCCCTCACTCACTCATTTTCTATCTCTTTTCCTCCTTCCCTCACTCACTCATTCTCTCTCTCTCTCTCTTCCCCCTTTCCTCCTTCGCTCATTCTCTCTCTCTCTTCCTCCTTCCCTCCCTCACTCATTCTCCCTTTCTCTTCCTCCTTCCCTCCCTTACTCATTCTGTCTTTCTCATCCTCCTTCCACCCCACACTCATTCACTCTCTCTCTTCCTCCTTCCCTCCCTCACTCATTCTCGCTTTCTCTTCCTCCTTCCCTCCCTTACTCATTCTGTCTTTCTCATCCTCCTTCCACCCCTCACTCATTCACTCGCTCTCTCTCTTCCTCCTTCCGTTACTCACTCAAGACTTTTCTATCTCCTCTTCCCCCCCCCATCCCTCACACACACATCTAACCCCCCCCCCCTCCCCTTCCCCACACCCAATCACAACCCCCCCCCTCCCCCCGACCCCAACCCAGCCTCCCGCACAAACAACAATACCTGCCGCCCCTTCAAGCACACCGCACAGACACCCCAAACGGGTCGTAATTCACAGCCAAGACATTCTATTACGAGATCAGAATAATCGCATCCACATCCTCATCCCGTGCCTTATCGCCCACTTTGAGGGACCCCGTGTCAAGGTGCGTGTCATCCTTCGCTTGGGTGGGGGCGTTGGGGTGGGGGGGGGAGTGGGGGTGGTGGGGGGGAAGGAAGGTGGACCTGGGAGGAGGAGGAGGAGGAAGAAGATGTGGGAGTGGGAGCAAGATGTAGAAGTGGGGGTGGATGTGGGGGAGGAGGATGGAGGGGGAGGATGTGGAAGTGGAGGGAGGAAGATGTAGAAGCGGAGGTGGATGGATGTGAGAAGATGGTCTGGCGAGTGGAGGAGGATGGGGGAGAGAGGAAGCTAAGGTAGAGGAAAGTGGAAGGAAGATGTGGAGGAGAAGAAGGGTGGAGGGGGAAGACGTGGAAGTGGAGGGAGGAGATGTGGAGGAGAAAGATGTAGAAGTGGAGGTGGATGGATGTGAGAAGATGGTCTGGCGAGTGGAGGAGGATGGAGGAGAGAGGAAGCTAAGGTAGAGGAAAGTGGAAGGAAGATGTGGAGGAGGAGAAGGGTGGAGGGGGAAGATGTGGAAGTGGAGGGAGGAGATGTGGAGGAGAAAGATGTAGAAGTGGAGGTGGATGGATGAGAGAGGATGGTTTGGCGAATGGAGGAGAGAGGAGGCGGAGGTGGAGGAAGGTGGAAGGAAAAAGGAAAAATGGAGGAGGAGGATGGAGGAAAGAGAGAACGTGATGAAGGACGGAGAAAGATTGAAGTTTAGGAAAGAAGCAGAAGAAAAAACGACGAAGATGGATAAAAGTGGATAGAAAGCGGTGGAAGGAAGACGGAGGTGATGGAGGATTGAAGTGAACGTGGATAAAAAAGAGGAGAGAGAGAGGAAGAAAGAGTACGAAGAGGTGGAGGAAGAGGTGGTGGCGGAAGGGAAGAGGGAGTGTGGGAAAGTTATGAAGGAAATGGAGGCGAAGAAGCAGGAAGACGAGGATGAGAACACCGGGAGAAGGAAAAGAAAGAAAAAAAAGAAGAGGAAAAGGAGTTGGTGCTGGAGAATTGGAGAAAAGGAAGGAGAGAAGAAGGTGGTGAAGGAGAAGGAGAGGGATAAGGAGTAAGAGAAGGAGGAAGTGGACAAGGAAAATGAGGGTGAAAAGAATGCGGATGGGAGAGGGAAGGGGGGAGGTTAAGGGGAAGAAGGAGGAGGAGGAGGAGAGAGAGGAGGACGAGAAGGAGAAAGGAGAAAAGAAAAAGTAGAATAAAAAATAAGGAAAACGATTAGGAAGTTAAGGTCAAGACTGATGGAGAGGAAGGAAAATGGAAAGAAAAGTGAAGGAAAAAGAGAGATATGTATTAAGGAGGAGGAGAGAAAGTTAATGATGGCCGACGTGGGCAAAGTAGAGGAAAAAGAAGAAGAGGAGGAAGAGAAAGATGAAGAGACGGGGTAAGCAGAAAAGGAAGAAAAGTAGAAAGAGGTGGATCAGGTAGAGAAGGACGTGAAGGAAGATGGAGAAAATGAATAAGGGGAAAGAAAGAAAGGGATATGGAGGAAAGAAAAGGAAATGGAGGAGGAGAAAGAAAATGAACAGAAAGGAAGAGGAAGGAAATTAAAAGAAAGCTAGAAGAAAACGAAAGATCAGAGAAGGACATCGAGAGAAAGAGGCAAAAATTAAGATAGAAAAAGGAAGAAGGTAAAGAAAGAGAGGAAGAGGAAGAAAAAGAAGAAGGAAGAGGAAAGATGGAAAATAGAGGAAAAGGAAGAAAAAGAAAAAGATAAGAAAAGGAAATAAATGAAAGAGAAGTCGCGTAAGGAAAGGAAAGAGAAGAGGAAGAAAGGAAAAGAAAATAAAGAGAGGGAGAATAAGAAAAAAAATAGGAAGATGAAAGAAAGGGAAGAGAGAAAGAAGAAATGAAAGGGGGAAAGAGAGTAAGAACAGGAAAAAAGATGAAAACAGGGGGAGAGAGGAAGAGGAAGACTCGGAAAGAGAGGAAGAGTAAGAGTAACTACTCAAACGTGAGGGGGGGGGTTGCCGTTGAGACATACCCTACGAGAAAGTACGAGTAAGCAAGAGAAAGAGGAGAAAGAGAGAGACAAAAAGGGGAGAGAATTATCAGCGCCTGAGCCACATGGCGCCAAGAGGCTTCGTCGGTCGTGGGGAGCTAACCTAATTAATTTTTCCCCCTACGCATTCCCCCCGGGCAATTACGTCATCCCGGGCCTCCGTTTGATAAAGGCGACGGTTAATTCCGTTAGTACAATGGATTCTTATTAATGGAAATGTATGCAGGTTTTAAACCGTGGCGCTCTCGAAGTTTCCTTCCCGCGAGGCAAAGGTTAAGCAAACACTATCATTTTGAGAGAAAACATTAGCCCTCACTAATCCTTGTGTGTGTGTCACGTGCGCCGGCTGGAGCTCAGGTAACTGAACGCCGGTTTGGGGGGAGCGCTGTCTGGAAATGCAAAGTCAACGGTATTGCAATTCCAGCTGTTGCAAAAGCGTGACGAAATACCGCTGTTGATATTGCCGAGATTACAAATGGCGGGAAAAAGGAATTTGGTGGGTAAAATGAAAGGGAAAATTGTTTGTTTTTTTGGTGTTATTAGAGGAATGAAACTTTTTTTTTCATTATTTTTTGGGTAAATAGATCCATTGCAACGATTCAAAAGGATGCATCAAAGAAAATGAAAAAGGCAGGGATATAAAGGGGAAAAAAGGGGATGAGAGACCGAGGGAAACAGAAAAAAACAACATGGAAAAAGACCAACTGGCATCTGGAACATGAGTTCAGAGGTTGTTGCCAACTGTCCATATTTGTTACCCCTTTTTTTAATCCATTTTTGTTTCAGTTCTCACTTTTCAAGCGTTCTCCGGCAGTCGTCATATCTCATGAAAAAGAAAGAAAGAATGAAAGAGCAAGAAAAAAAGAAAAAAAGAAAAATGATCATTCGTTTGATGATGAAAAATTTGAATAACTCTTGAGCGCCGAGTGTTGACATAAGTAGTGCGTTTAATTCATTCATGTCATTTGAAGGCTTCATCCTGAGGTGTTTTCAGGCTTTCAAAACACTAATGTTTACTCGAAATTCTTACTGAAAAAACGCTCCAGGAAGGGTGTATTGACTGTTCTCTTGTAGTGACTGTTCTTCCTGGTGTTATCATGATGTTATATCCTTGTTAGCATCGCAGCAAACATTTATTTTTTATTTTTTTTATTTTTTTTTTTTGAGAGAGAGACTGTGTGTGTGTGTATGAGAGAGAGAGAGAGAGAGAGAGAGAGAGAGAGAGAGAGAGAGAGAGAGAGAGAAAGAGAGAGAGAGAGAGAGTAAGAAAGAGAGAGAATGTGTGTGTTAATCTTATTTTGTTGATATTTTT
>NC_091552.1:33812324-33819824 GCF_042767895.1 Penaeus vannamei | reverse complement strand
TAAACAAATACATAGAATAAATAATGATAGCAATAAAAACGAGGAAGAAAGTAATGAAAACACCAAAGAGAGAGAGAGAGAGAGAGAGAGAGAGAGAGAGAGAGAGAGAGAGAGAGAGAGAGAGAGAGAGAGAGAGAGAGAGAGAGAGAGAGAGAGAGAGAGAGAAAACATCGACAACAACTACTACAACTTCAACAACAACCACAACCTCCCCGACAACAGCCATAAGGATGGTGATCATTATAACAACACCATAACGATCCTCATTAATGAGAGCAATGCCCGGGATCCTCTCACAAGTCCCCAAACGGCCTCGTTCTCGCTTCCTCCTCCTCCGTGGGAACCTCCCCCCCCCCCCTCCAGTGGCTCTCAGATCGAGGCGCTTTCTAAGAAGGGAGGGGGGTGGGGGTGGGGGGGAGGATGGTGATGGTGATGATTATGATGTTGATGGTGATTATTATTGTGATGATGATGCTCATGGTGATTATAATGATGATGGTGATGGTAGTGAAGATGCCGGTAATGATGATGATGATTATAGTGATGGTAAGGATGATAATGATGGTGATGATGATGAAGTAAAGATGATAGTAATGATGATGATGATAATGTGATTATAATGATGATAATGAATATAATGATGATGATAATGGTGATTATAATGATAATGAATATAATGATTATAATGATAATGAATATAATGATTATAATGATAATGAATATAATGATGATAAGGAATATAATGATGATGATTATATCTATAGTAAGAATATTAATAGTATCTACGAATAACAACAATAAGATAAGGCTGCTAGCAATAACAAACAAAAACAATAATGACAAAAAACAACCATAAAGCCTCTTAACAATGATCAGAATAATGAAAACATCAACAACAATCACCGTGCCCTTATTGACCTCACATGACCTCATACCCTATTCTATCTCTTCCTCCTATTATCTCGCATTCTCATCTACTTCATCCATTATTCACCCGTCTCTCTGACACCCTCGTTCTGTCGGCCCTGCTCCTAGGCCTACCATTTATCGTCGGTTCGCTGCCTCCGGGGTGTGTATGCCTTCGGAAAAAGCTATATCAGTAGTAACTCGAGGTGTCATGGCGTCTGATTCTATTTTTAGAAAAAAAAAAAACACACATGGGGTTTATTTTCATTATTATTTTGACGTCAAAAAAGTCACGGATGCTTTGTGAATATGGTCGATCCTTTTGGTCTCTTCATTTTTTTTCAAAATGGATGGAAAATAAGGATTTAAGTGGTTATATTTTCATAGAACAATCGTCAAAACAGACGCCATGACACCTCCCCGAGTTGCTACTGCTCTAGCCTTCCCCGTAGGCCTTCTGCTTTAACTTGGCTGGGATTCCCTGGTCACACAATGCAAGGTGATATCACACTGCACGGTTCTTAATCCTCTCTTCTATTTTAGGATCTGTGCTCCTTTTTCTAAAATTATCTTTTGTTTATTTTTTCCATTCATCTTTTTACGGTGTGTTTTCATTTATCTTTACGATGTTTGTTGTTTTTTTCATTTATTCTTACGGTGTTTTTGTTGTTTTTTCAATCTATTTTTGACGGTGTTTCTGTTGTTTTTTTTATTATTTTTTCTGGTGTTTTTTGTTGTTTTCTTCATTTATTTTTCACGGTGGTGCTTAAATGGGCGGAGTTTATCTACTGTTTGCAAAGCCCGGGCAAATAGCGCATGCTTCATTATTTACGGACGCATATGGAGTTTGTATCATAACTTGCCGACGTAAATAGCATTTGTATCATAACTCTTTGACGCGTATGGGATATCCATCACACTTTTACGCCCACATTTGCACAGGCATTGTAATGTGCCATTAAACCTCTATAATATGTGTACATTGTTTATTTTACATTATTGTTATCATAATTATTGTTATTGCTATTGTTATTTTTATTATCATTATTATTACTATCATTATTATTATTATTACTGTTATCATTATTACTATTATTATTATTATTATCATTATTGTTATCATTATTGTTATCACTATTGTTATTGTTATTGTTTTTATTTGGGTAAATTTCTTCTATATTCCAATTTATCTTTCCACTTTCTTTACTGCTTCTTGATTTTCATGATCTACGAACTAGCATAGCATCTGTCAATAATACATTACTGATCAGCTTCGTGTATGGATGGTTTCAAAACATGAGGTTTGATCTAGTCCTTCTTTCACCGGTAAAGCTTTTGTAATTCTGGCTCCTATTTGTACCTGTTATTGATTACGGTAATTATATGTAACAATGGAAGCTCACAATAGACAAAGCCGGTTATTGAGGGAGAGAGACAGCAGTTGCGTTAAAAGGTGATTGTCTTCCAGCGCTGCAAAAGGTTTGATTGTATATATTCTGTGTAATTCCTTGCATCAATGACCTTAGATAACCTGCACTGTAGTCTTATTGAAACTAACTCGACATAGTGGAATAAAAAGGTTCTTAACAAAGGACTGTACCTGGGACTATCCTTCCCATACTCTATATTTTTTTACATTCTGGGAAATACCGCTCTGAATAATCGCAGTAATGTTTATCTCCACCGGGAACTATAATAAATCGAAAAAACAACAACAACAACAAAATCATTAAACATGTCTATATTCTTTAGTTGTTATAATACATACTGATTTTCTTTTCTTCCGTGAACCACTGGCCAGGTGCATGTGCTACACTGTAAATACCACTGTTGTACCGCTACACCTCTGACATCATATATAAAGCCTTTTTCTACTATAGACCTACATAAACACTGTAGCTCCTTCTGCCTTCTCGATACTGCCAATGGTATTAGTGGTTCCCTTCCCAGAATGAGTCCGTTCCTAATGTTAATTTTCTCTCTTGTTTCCAGTGAGGGCTGTATGTTTTCCTCCCATTATTTTATTCATGTGCATGATTTCCTTGAACTTGTATAAGCCACGCGCCCTTTCTACTCGCATTTAGATGTAAGTTAGTTTATCGCTATTCATAAATGCAAGAGTTCGGTCGGTTGCATACATTAAAACAATACTTCAGATCCAGTTGTTTGTATAGTATTGAACGGTATGACTGAAATTGAATAACTAAAGTAAATAATGCATATGTAATTAAACATCGACAGCACATTTTCATCATAATTACGAGAATTGTGGTGTGATTCCTCTTCGGGTTTATCATAACAAAGGAGGATGTTCTTGCTCGAAACGTCATTGTTTATTTACCTCTTTATTACTGTGGCTGCGCTGGTCTTCAACTTTGCTCGCGTTACTGTGTTTATGCTTGTGCTTTTGATTACACAGCTTGTATTGTGGAATTATTCTCCGTAATACCGTTTTGCAATGATATTTCAAACGCTCTTTTGACTTGCTGTGCAGTCGCAAGGAAGATGGAATTTGCATGAATCATGACACTGTTTTAGGCTTCATTTCTCTTTACCTCACAGTCATTTCAACTCTCTGTTGCTTATTTGCCTTCCTCTTCCCCTCCGGTTCTATTTCATCAATTTCTAAAGAAGAAAAGAAAAGAAAAGAAAATAAGAGAATCCACCTACCTGTTCAGCATCTAAGTCTTCCGTCAACATCGCCCTTGTATCATCCTTTACCCTCTCATTCAGATAAACATTTCTTGACTTAACATTTTCCCTTTCATCCCACTTCCCTCTGCTCTTCCGTTGATTCCTGGAGGTCGTCAGCCTCTGCCATTGCTTTCGTAAATTCCATTATAATGTCCATTCATTCCCTACGCCCCTCCTGTAGCAATTTACCCCATTGTTTTTCTGTTCTTTTGATGGGTTCTCAGGCCATCAATGTGTCCTATTTGTTTCTCTCTGAATCCCGGCCTATTGTTTTGCATTGTAATTGTAATGTGTTGTATTCTATGATATTTTAGCTGTTATGCAGTATTTCAATTATATTGTTTAGTGTTACATTGTAATGAAGTTGTAGTTATATTGTCTTTTTCGTTGTAGTTGCACATAACATTCTCTAGTTATTTCCTGTCTGACATTTTTAGAAAATTTTCCTTTCTCAATTTCCTCTCACAAGAAACTCACTCTTGCAAACACTCTTTCGCAGCTTGCAACACCTCTAGGATACACATTTTTCCTCTCCTTTTTTTGCAAAACTCTCTTCCTCGACCTCCTCCCTTTGATGTAAGTGCTACGGATCAGCTGACCTGGAAACAGCTTCCCCGGGGATGACTTAAACTCCAAGATCTCATTTGGATTCTCCCTCCTACACTTAATCTAATCCACCAGGAAGACTCTCTCCCCGCTTCTGGATTTGAACTGATATTGCCTTACCTGCTTCTCAAGGGCAGGAGAGCGGATCGGTGTGGTATCTTTTGCTTGAACGATTTCCACGAAGCTCTCTCTCCCCCGGTATCTTACCAGTGTCTTTAACCTCCTCTTGATTCCTTTGAAGATGTGTTCAGTTCCTTCTTCCTGGGTGACCTGTCGTGTCTCTTGGAATTAACGAAAGAATAAAAGAAAAGCAAAGAAAAAATAATACGTAAAATCTGGTAATGGAATGCATGGTTATTAACGTAATATTGAAGTCCATGTTCTCGTAAAAGGAAAAAGAAGAAGAAAAAATGAAGAAAATGAGGTTAGACGAATTCATAAATCGCCTCACTAATTCCAAAGAAAAAAGGTAAAAAGTCTCTCCCAGTTACGAAAAAAAGACTTTATTTTAGTGCTGGCCGAACGGTTGTGCAATCTTCGGCCAGGATCTTATTTTACTCTTTAATGCCTGTATTCCTTTCGATTAAAAAGACAGCAATCTCTCTGTTTGTTCTCAGTGCATGTTTTTGAGCATTGCTGTTGTTGCTGTTGTTAGTGATTTTATTGTTTTGTTTTGTAACTTAATGATAGCATTATCACTCTTGCTATTACTATGATCAGTATTATCGTTATCATTATCATACTTATTTTGTCAGCAATATTAGTACTATTATATATATCATTGTTATTGTTATTAGTTTTATTAGTAGTAGCAGCAGTAGCAGCAGCAGTAGCAGTAGTAGTAGTAGTAGTAACAGTAAAACTAATAGCTGAAGTTGCAGTAGAAGTATTGTTATTATTATTCACTACTACTGCTACGACTACCACCACTTTTGGTAATGATGAAAATAATGATAAAGATAATGATACAAATAATGATATTTATAGTGATACCAAGAGAGATAGGAGAGTAGAGAGAGAAGGGGATAGGAGAGGAAAATGAGAAGAGAAGAGAAGAAGAAGAAGAAAAAAAAGGACAGAGAGAGAAAGTTAGATAGACAGATATATAGAGAGATAGAGAGAGAGAAAGAGAGAGACATAAACGGAAAAAGAGAGGGAGTGAACATTAGAACTAGAAAGAGAGAGAGAGGGAGAGAGAGAGAGAGAGCTAGAGCACGAGAGAACACACCACGGGATCACAGGCCTTGCTGGACAGACACCCGACGGGCCAGGGGAGCTTCGCCAGGTCCGGACCAACACTGTCCTGGAATATTCATGTTAGCTGTGCACACCCGGCTATTGTACACGCCATGGTTCCTCGACGAAGTACAAAGGCGAGCGAAGAAGCGAATCCAAGGTACAAGGCGGAGGAGAAAGTGTACGAAAAGAGTAGAGATGTCTTTTTCTTGCAAGATAAATTTGTTAAGATTTTTTTTTTCCTCGTGTGTCATCGTCAGCTGGGTTATGTTCAGGTATTTTAAAGGTGAGTATTTCCATCTTATGAATATTTGTCATTTTTTATGGTTTGGAAAAGGTAAAATGTGTGTGTGTGTGTGTGTGTGAGAGAGAGAGAGAGAGAGAGAGAGAGAGAGAGAGAGAGAGAGAGAGAGAGAGAGAGAGAGAGAGAGAGAGAGAGAGAGAGGAGGGGGGAGGGGGGAAGAAAGTTAAAAACAAACAAACAAACCAAAAAAGATAAATAAGCTGCACAAAACAAAACAAAAAAAAAGAAAATCGATACACGACATCCCTCTCTCGCACCTTCTCTGGCAATGAATCACAAATTTCCAAGACCTGGAGTTTATAGCCAATCTTCATAGCTCTCATTATCCTCGCCTGGGCTATAACTTTCGTAGTTACTTAAGTATAGCCTTTTCACCGTGTCCTTTCGTTGACAGTTCCTACGAAACGAAAATTTTCCAGACTTGTAAAAAATGTAGGTCTGCCATCGCTGATATTGATGAGGGAGTGAAGAATGAGGAGAAGGGACGAAGGAGGAGGAGGGAGAAGGAGGAAAGGGCAAGAAGAGAGATTTTCTCATTGTCTAGAACTATTCTTTAACTTTTCACTGGGTGATTTGTCTATCTGTATGTCAGTGTTTCTTTTTCTTCCTAACTCATGTGTCGGTGTGTCTATCTCTGTGTCTGTGACTGTCTGTCTATCTCTGTTTCTGTCTGTCTGTCTGTCTGTCTCTCTCTCTCTCTCTCTCTCACTCTCTCTCTCTCTCTCTCTCATTTTGTCTCTCGTTTTCTCTCTCTCTCTCTCTCTCTCTCTCTCTCTCTCTCTCTCTCTATATATATATATATATATATATATATATATATATATATATGTGTGTATGTGTGTGTGTGTGTGTGTGTGTGTGTCTAGGTGTGTATATATATATATATATACCTAGACACACACACACACACGCACACACACACACACACATACACACACACACACACACACACACACACACACACACACACACACACACACACACACACACACACACACACACACACACACACACACACACACACACACACACACACACACTAAACACACAAACACACACACACACACACACAGACACAGACACAGACACACACACACAGACACACACACACGCACACACACACACACACACACACACACACACACACACACACACACACACACACACACACACACACACACACACACACACACACACACACACACACGCACGCACATACACACACACACACACACACACACACACACACACACACACACACACACACACACACACACACACACACACACACACACACACACACACACACACACACACACACACACACACACGCACACACACACATGCACAAACACACACACACGCACACACACGCGCGCACACACACACACACACACAGAATAATAATAATCAGAAGATGAAGAATGAGAAAGAGGAGGATAAGGAGTAGTAATAGTAGAATAAGTAGTAGTAGTATAAGTAGTAGTAGTATAAGTAGTAATAGTCGTGGTGTGGTAGTAGTACTAATAGTTGTGATACCTGTAGAATGAAAAGAAAACAAAAGGTGAACGAAGAAATATAAGAAGAACAAGGAAAAGCCAGAAAATAAGAAATAAAAATCAGATATCAGAAATTGTCACAAATTCAGCTCCGCGACTCTTCATTCAATTCGCCATTCTGCTCTCCGTAGACCTTGCAACCCTGCAACATTTTCACAGGCTGGATATTCCCCCATGCTATCTACTGCCCACATC
>NC_091552.1:33747324-33759824 GCF_042767895.1 Penaeus vannamei | reverse complement strand
ACATTATCATTATCATCATGTCATAATCTTCATTATAATTTTTAGCTTCATTCATCATCATTATTATTAATCATCACAATTATTATTATTGTTGTTGTTGTTAAGTGCACTACGAAGTGATCATTATTACTATTATCAGTATACTCATTCCTAGTACAATGTAAGGAAGGTTCACTGTTCGAAATACCAGCGTAAAGATTCAGACTTAGTATTAAAAGGTCAGCGTCCTTCTCCAGTAGTACCCTGCCTGAAGCAAGAGTGGCAAGCATTGTCCATTTTGCTCCTTAAAAAGTTCGGGGCTTTAGACATGGGTAAATGGAGTAGACTCAAAACTTGCATTTTTTACATTTTACATTTACCTTCTTGCGCTTTGTCATGGAGTTATTATTGTTACTTTTGTTGTTTTATTTTCATTTTTGTTACATATACCTCTTTTATTATCATTATAATTTCGTTGTTATTGGCATTGATATTATTTTCACCACAAGGCAATATATTTCTAATATCAATATTGCCATTATTTTCATAATTTTGCTTCTGTTGTTTCTTTGTAATCGTTATCATTTATGTTTCTTCTTAAATGCTTTCATTAACATTATTATTACTATGATAAGTGTTCCTATCAATAATCATACCTATGACTATTCTCTTAATCATCACAGTCACCGCTCACACTCGTTTTGTTTTATCATCACCATCAATATCCTCACCATTACTACCATAGTATTACAAGCCATATCATCCTCACACTCCCATCATCCTCATTATCCTGATCATCCTTCTCACTTTCATTTAACTCCCACCATCCTCATTATCCTGATCATCCTTCTCACTTTCATTTAACTCCCACCATCCTCATTATCCTGATCATCCTTCTCATTTTCATTTAAAGGAATCCACTCCCCCCCCTCACCTTCTCTCGCCGCCTAAAAGCACACGGGGAAGACCTGACAGCAGACCTTCCACAGCGGGAGTCTCTCTGATAACCTTCATTATACTAACAATAGGAAACTGTCAGATACATCAGCCCAAGACCACTGGCTGCTACACTGCTCGCCCGTGAAATAGAGAGAAGTGAGGACACAGTGCTCGCTTATCTCTCGCTCTCTCTCTTTCTCTCTCTCTCTCTCTTTCTTTCTTTCTTTCTCTCTGTCTGGCTGTCTCTCTCTCTTTCTTTCTTTCTCTGTTTCTGTCTGTCTGTCTCTCTCTCTTTCTCTTTCTCTCTCTCTCTCTCTATCTCTCTCTCTCTCTCTCTCTTCTTTCTATCTCTGTCTCTCTCTCTCTCTCTCTCTCTCTCTGTCTTTCTCTGTCTCTCTTTCTCTGTCTCTCTTTCTCTTTCTCTCTTTCTCTTTCTCTTTTTCTTGCTCTGTCTCTGTCTTTCTCTCACTCTCTCCCTGTATGTGTGTATGTGTGTGTGTGTTTGATGAGAGAGGGAAGGGAAAAAATTGGGGAGAACAGTGGTGTGCTTATTTGTGCGTCTGTATGTTTGTGTTGAGGGGAGACGGTTTTCGATGAATGGATAGATACATAAGTGGATAAGTAGAGAGACAAATAGATAAGCAGACAGGTAGATAGATAAACAGATAGACAGACAGAAAAGCAGAAATGTAGATGGGTAAATAGATAGACACACACACGTATTCACGAACACATATACACTATCACTCAACATATTTTTTCCCCAACAAGCTGCCTTCCAACGTCAGGTACGATGTAGTACAAAGAAAACCTAACCCCATTACCTGTGTTTTTACCGACTTCCCGTGCTCTTACTCGGAGTCTCGACTAGTGTTGAATTTCTGTTTCCACGTTGTTGAATGATTCTGAATTCAATTCAAGGTTTGATAATAGTAATAGAATTCAAGCTTTTGGTGAGTGATGAATATGAATGAGGCACTTTCTAGTAGTTTTAATCATCATAAGTAAATGTTATCTTCAAATTATTTACGAACGTGAATTGAACTATGAAATCGTGCCTTAACACCTTACAATTTTTCTTTAAAATTATTTACGAAAATGAATTGAACTATGAAATCGTGCCTTAACACCTTATATTTTTTCTTTAAAATGATTTACGAAAATAAATTGAACCATGAAATCGTGCCTTAACACTTTATATTTTTAAAATTATTTCTTTAATTCATACCCACATCAACATATGCCTTTAACTTGCGCTTACACATTTGCAATGGCCCGTGCATATTCCAACTATAACTGCTGTAAAGAGCATATTACTTATTCATTTGTTTATTTTACCGATAATTAATGGCAACATCGTCCCTCCCTGAATATGTATCAGTTAATAAGTACCATTAGGGTTGCTACGTAGTATTTTTTTATAATGTACTGTCTAATGATATTAAAAAAGGAAAGAAAAAAATAAAAGTTTTTCGTTAAGAATAATAGAAGCAATGGTATGTGAATAGCAATGAGAAAATTGACGGTGATGATGGCCATTATAATTATAATTATTATTATGATTATCATTATTATTATCATCATCATCATTATCAACATCATCGTTATTGTTCTTATCATAACTTTCTTCATTATTGACATTATTGTAATTCTTATTACCATCATCTCCATTAGCATTATAATCATCATTATTATTACAATTATGATTATCATTATTTTTGTTATTATTATTTTTATCATTATCATTAATATTATTATCATTATTAAAACTATTATCGTTATCATCATTATTATTGTTATTATTATTATTATTATTGTTGTTATTATTATTATTATGACTATTATTATCAATATTATTATCATTATTATCATTGCTATAATTATTATCATCATTATCATTACTGTTATTATCCTGATATAATTATCATCATTCTTGTTTTTTCTGCTTCTTCTTGTCATTATTATCATTATCGTTAATATTGCTATTTTTGTTTGTATTGTTATTATCATTATTATTGTTATTACTATTATTACCATTATTTTTATTGTTATTATCTTTATTACTATTTTTGTTACTATTGTCATTACATTGGTATTATTATTATCTTCATTATCTCGGGCATTATTAGTTTCCTTGTTGTAATAATTATTATTATTATCAATATTACTGTTATTATTATCATCATCATCATCATCATCATCATCATCATCATCATCATCATCATTATTATTACCATTCTTCTTTTTCTTCGTCTTATTATTATTATTATTATTATTATCATTATCATTATTATAATTATAATTATTATTATCATTATTATCATTATTGTTATTATTACCATTCTTCTTCTTCGTCTTTTTCTTCTTATTATTATTATCATTATCATTATCATTATCATTATCATTATCATTATCATTATCATTATCATTATCATTATTATTATTATCATTATTACTATTATTATCATTGTTATTACTATTATTACTATTATTATTATTATCATTATTCATTACTCTTATCTGTATTATTATCATCGTCATTAATATTACCTCCGCGTTGCGTTGGTTAGATGGTATTGAATTTTGTTGGTAATCCGAATTATGATCAGGATCAAGGAATTTTGCATCAGTTATAATGATAAAATTTACTCCTAAGGCAACAGTGGTAACTATTATTATTATCATTATCTTTATTACCTCCGCCAAGGAAATTGTGTTCACAGAAAGAGGTGATTTTAATGTAATTCTATGAATATTTTTATTGCATGATGAGTAACCTCATTTACTTGGCCTAGGTATGCGATCTCAGATTGCTTCTTGATATCATTATTATTGTCATTATTTTTGTTATTATTGCAATTGTTATTATTATCATGATCATTTGCATTATTATTACTACTGTTATCCTTAATAACATCATACTAAATACTTTTGTTAGTATTTCTATCTTTATATTCATTACTAATATCACTGTTAACTTTATTATCATCATTATCATAGCTATTGTTATTGTGATTACCTTTGCCAAGGAGGTTATGGTTTTGGTAGCGTTGGTTAGTGTGTTGGTTCAAAAAGTTATTAACAGAGGTGTATCTTAGACCAACTTATATGTCATTAAATTCAGATCATGATCCAAACACAGGATTACTTTTAAATTATTATATAGTTACCCAATTGCCCGGGAAATAGGGATAACTATCATTACCATCATTATCTTTATTGCCGTCAAGGAGGTTATGTTTACGGACGTCACCAATGTATTTGAGGAAGAGGTGATTTAAATGTGATTCTTAAAGTGTGAATATTTTGATTGCATCAGTGACCTTGACGGAGGTTCTGGTTGTTATTGCTATTATTCATTATCATTAGTAGCATCATTATCATTATTGTTATTTTTATTATAATCATTATTATTGTCATCCCTCTTATCGTTATTGTTATTTCTATTTTCACTATTGATGTTATCATCCTTCTTACAATTAATTTTATTGTCAATGATATTATTTTCCTCATTATTATTACTATTATCATTATCACTATTATCATTGCTATTAATATTATCATGATTATTTTTATCATTATTATCATTATTATTGCTATTACTGCTACTGCTACTTCTGCAATACTTTTATCATTACTATTCTTATAGCATACTGATGATATTTATTATCATTGTTATTATCATTACAGTTATTATCATCGTTATCATTATTATCACTATTACCATTATTTCTCTTGTTATCCCCAAGATTATGATTATTGTTATGGTCGACATTATCGTATTTTTCGATATCATTACCTTTTTCATAATTAGTATATTATATTTTCACTCTAACAATTACCATTATCATCAGTGTCATTGCTAGTAATTTTACTATTATCATGAGTTTTTTTCACTAGAACGGCTACGATTATGAGTATTATTGTAATTGACTCTATCTCCATTATATTGATTGTTAAGATTTCCAATATTTCTTTTCTTTCCATTAATTTGTAAACTATTCCAATAAAGAACAAACAGAGGGAGATCTTTACAAACGCACCTAAAACCACTCTGATTAAGTTAAGAATTTGGTAGGTTTCATTAGCTGGCAATCTGCTGAGGTTTCCCTAAGTGCATAATAACACTGCAGTATTGTTACAGGGTTCAATGTTACGACAATGGGCTCAGCGAACACCTTTTGTTTTACCTGTACCTGGGGAAGGCGAGGAAGGGGAAGGGTGTTACTTGTACATTTTTTTCATTTATGAATATTAGCGTCTCTGTCTGTCTGTCTGTCTGTCTGTCTGTCTGTCTGTCTGTCTGTCTGTCTCTCTCTCTCTCTCTCTCTCTCTCTCTCTCTCTCTCTCTCTCTCTCTCTCTCTTTCTTTCTTTCTTTCTTTCTCTCTGTCTCTCTCTCTCTCTCTCTCTCTCTCTCTCTCTCTCTCTCTCTCTCTCTCTCTTTCTTTCTTTCTGTCTCTCTCTCTCTCTCTCTCTCTCTCTCTCTCTCTCTCTCTCTCTCTCTCTCTCTCTCTCTCTCTTTCTCTCTTTCTCTCTCTCTATACATACATACATACATACATATATATATATATATACATATATATATATATATATATATATATATATATATATATATATATATATATATATATATATATATATATATATATATATATATATATATACATGCACACACACACACACACACACACACATATACGCACGCACGCATACACACGCGCATATAATAAAAGGTGAGGAAAGAGAAATAATAACTACCGCATTACATGTACTTACAGTAAGTACAAAAAGGCGAATAAAATGTCTTTTTGATTAGAGCGTTCAGTAGAAAATATAATTTCAATATCAAACACTCGTACACAAAGAGGGTAGCAAATATCATGGTAATTAACATTTTTTCATATTCAAAGCACCGAGTCTGCAATGCTATATTAATGAAAACTATTACCCGTACTTTCACATGACACGGTCAAACGTATCTCTCCCTTTTTGAAACTCTCTCTCTCTCACCATACCAACCTATATATATATATATATATATATATATATATATATATATATATATATATATATATATATATATATATATATATATATATATATATATATATATATATATATATATATATATATATATATATATATATATATATATATATAGAGAGAGAGAGAGAGAGAGAGAGAGAGAGAGAGAGAGAGAGAGAGAGAGAGAGACATATCATGTAACTATTTATCTATCTATCCAGAAATGTTTATATACAAATATACATTTACTTCGAAACTGGATACTGCCTCAGAAAGAAGCTGCTGGCAAGAGTGTAGTGGATTTCAGGTAAAGGCAAATTCAGCTGCAACTGATGTCTTCCTTTTTAGATTGTTTACTTGAGGCGGCAACTAAATAAATGTCGGAGGTCGTCTTCTTTTTCGTTGGATGGAACAAAGGAAGAGTTCTTGTGTTCTCTGTCTCCTTACATCCTGCTTTTGACTCCTCTTTTCACTCAAAAGGTCACGGCTGCTCAGCGGGATGTCTGTCCGTGATACGAGGATGATGATATTCATATCTATATCTATCTATCTATCTACCTACCTACGTGCCTACCTACCTACATACCTACCTACCTATCTATCTATTTATCGATCTATCTTTATATCTATCTATTTATCTATCTATCTATATTATTGTGTTTAGTATAATATCCACATTATTTCCTTTTGGCTGGTTTCATCATGGTTGGCAAAAATATGCATCACATAGCTAAGTAATATGATACCTGTTGCATTAACTGTCTGAAAAAGACAAGATCGTCCTATAAAGAAATAGAAAAAAAAATATATATCAACGATAAATATTCACTAATTGTCTGAAAAAGACAAGATCGTCCTATAAAGAAAAAGAAAAAAATCAACGATAAATACATTTTCACTTCGACAATTCGTTATAAAAACAGTGACCCGATCAGTTTTGTGAAATTCTGCTAATCGTTGAATTTGTTAGTACTTTGTTTCACTACTTATTTTTTTTTTCCTGATAAATCAGTGACACTTTTTTGTAAACTCAATGATCGGTATTTGACTGGGAAATAGATTGACGCTAGAACTTTTCTGGAAAGTTAGACCCTAAAAGTTTCCGTTCCTTTTCTAGTTTGAGTTTTTTCGTGAAGCATTATTATCCTTACGTAAAATAGCCAACATGACATTTCGTTTTCTCAAAAAAAAAAAAAATAAATAAAATAAAATAAAAAAAATCATGCGAACACTGCCCTTAATATGTCTCTTCACTGTCTAGTGAGCACTTGCATAATGTTTTCGTCTGATAAATGTTTATACTGATGCTTAAATAGCTTCATTGGAGAATAATCCAGCACTGATATTTAGGTGCCAAGCAATCAGTGTTTTCGAAAAAAAAAAATGCCTGAACGAAAGAAAAAAACGGGTTCTAGTTGATGAACAACGCAGTCAACACGGTTTGTTGAGGCAAATTGGAATGCCTTCGACCAACAGGGCCGTTGCTGGGAACCGGTTCATTTCTGTCTGTGTGCCGTCTGTATGTTTGGTGCCGCGTCCTTCAGTTGGCCTGTTGCTCTGTCACTTCTTCGCTTCTTCTATATTCATTCTCTATCTTTTTGTCTCTCTCTCTCTCTCTTTTCCTACGATTCCCCGTCTGCCAGCTCTCTACTTCTACACCCCATATTTTCTCTCTCTTTCTTTCCCTTTTCCCTTATCTTTCCCTCCCTCTTTCCACTCCCCTCTCACTCACAGATCCCACATCATCCTTCTCTTTCTCCCTTTCATCCTTCCCACCGACTCGTTTATTTAGCCTCCCATTCGTTCAAAACATTTTCCGTCTCGGCTCCCAAAGACCGCGAGCCGAGAAGCGCAATTATTGTCCTTCACTGACTGACATAATGGCCCACTTTACATTATAACTACCGTTCAGTGATCGCAGCTGTTCTAATGACCTGGCGTACCATAACGATAAATAATGAACCACAACGACCCTAATGCCGCCAGTTACCGCGACAGATATCTACTTCAAAACATTAACACTCATAATTATCACGAGATTACAGTTACTGTAGCGATCTCCTATGCAGTTCGGGCAGCATTTACTAGAGTAATAACAGTATGGGGAATAAATATATTTATAACTGTCATAATCACTACTGATGCTACCGTTATTCTTCCAGAAAATATAGCGACCACTTCACATCAGTTTCTAATTGTTTTGCTGTTATTACTACTACTACATCTACTGATATAGCTACTACTACTACTCTTCCTACTGCCACTACTACTCCTATTACTACTACTACTACATGTACTGCTATAGCTGCTGCTGCTGCTGCTGCTACTACTACTACTACTACTACTACTACTACTACTACTACTACTACTACTACTACTACTACTACTACTACTACTACTACTACTACTACTACTGCTACTGCTGCTGCTGCTGCTACTGCTACTATATATGGCTATATGACATGATCACTTGACATGAATTTCTCCAACAAAGACATGACACCACCCGAATATGTTAAGACTTGTCATGTCATTTTCTGTCATTCTGCGCTCTTTTATCACATGTTAATGTCATATGAAGGGGCATACGAGGCATTATGGCTCGGAATATAAACGCCATGAACTGCGACTTGGGTACCGTTTTATTGTCGTAAAAATATATTTTATAGCAAAACTTGCCGAATCATGACATTAGAAGGTTGTCCTATCCTCTCTCTTTTTTCTCTCTCTCTCTCTTTCAGATGATTTAGGACATTAGGAGAGTTCTCTCGTTATCAGATGAAGTCAGGAAGCTAGAAAAAAAGAAAAAAGAGTGATAATGAGGCTAAATAAATGTCTGGTCAAGAATTAACTTTTTCTTTGCTTGATTTTTTAGTCTACATGTTTGTATTAGTGTGTCGGTTTGCCTTATCGTTTCTGTGTATGCATGTCTGAAGATGTATTTAGAGACAATATGAACTAAAAAAACAAGGATAATAATAATAAAAAAAAAAATTGCATATATGTCTTGTTATATTCAGAGACAATATGAATTAAAAATAATGATGATTATAAAAAAAATATACAATCAAAAACAAAAACCTTCGTATGTATGTCTTAAGATATATTCAAAGACAATATGAGCGAGAAAAAATAAATAAATAAAACGCAATATCATATAATGAAAGAAAGAACATGCTGATAAGAAAACTAAAGAAAAAAGGGAAAAACCATTTAAGGACAATACAAAACCTACTTTTCATTTCAAGAAGAAGACGAAGAATAAGATAACAAGGAGGAAAGAAAGAAGAAAAGAAGGCGACAAAGAAGAAGAAAAAAGAAGAAAAAGAAGAAGAAAAAGAACAACAACAACAACAACAACAATAATAATGACAACAAAACAGCAGTTACAACAACAACAACAACCATAGCAACAAAACAACAACAAGACAAACAAAAAAAAGAAGAAATAATAAAAAGAAGAATCAGAAGAAGGTAAAGAAGAGGAATAAGAAAACAAAACTCGAAACCAGGAGAGCGGAAGACAGTGACATAACTGACATGTCTACTCCCGCTCAGACGCCGAGAGGAAGATGTAAGGAAGAAAAGGTCGTCGTCGCAGTCTCGGCTCTGCCATACACCCCTTTTATTCATTTTCTTCCCTATTTATTTATTTGTTTATTTATTTATTTATTTATTTTATTTGCCTATTTATTTATTTGTTTTATTTTTCTTCCCTATTTATTTATTTATTTTCTACTTTCTTTTTCTATTTTTTTCTGATTTTTGTTTTTGCTTACATTTTTTTTTTTTTTTTTTTTTTTTTTTTTTTTTGTAATGGTTGCTCCTTTTCTCTCGTCACTCTATATTTACTACACATTTTTTTATTTTTTTTTCATTTACTTTCCTCTTCTGTATTTTCCACGTCAATATTGCATCCTTCAATTATAAACTATACCTTTCTCTTCTCTCTCTCTCTGTTTGTGTCTTCAGTCTTCCTTCTCTTGATATCCTACTCCCTCTCTTCTCCCTTCTATCCCTCACCCCCACCCTCCACATCCCTACCGAGACTCTGCCTCCCCCCCTCCTCTCCCACCTAATTTACATACACTCACTTCCACAGCCGCGACCTCTTTCTTAAACCCCCCACCTCCACCCTCTTCCCTCCTTCCCCTCTTCCCCCACACCCACTTCCAACCCCTCCCACCCCTTCCCCTTTAACCTCCCCCCCATACCCTCAACACCATTCGACACCCCCTCCCCTCCCCACCCACCCACCACCACCCTGCCAACCACCACCCACCCACCCACCCCCCCACCGGCACAAAAAGCCTCGGCGAGAATTTTTCAAGATTTCGCAGTATTTGCATTCCATAAGAGACGGTCGACCCGCGGCTCCGAGTGATTGTATCCTCCTTCCCGGACGCGCTATTATCTGTCTCTGCCGCGCCGGGGGGGGGGGGGGAGGTGCCGGAGACCCTGTGGCACTCCCTTGCTGGCTGTCGCTCGGGGATGAGATGTACTGCGTGGATGCGTGTCAAAGCATCAATGTTTCTTATGTTTTTGTAAATCCATCGACATACAGTGAGTGAGAGAGAGAGAGGGAGGGAGGGAGAGAGAGAGAGAGAGAGAGAGAGAGAGAGAGAGAGAGAGAGAGAGAGAGAGAGAGAGAGAGAGAGAGAGAGAGAGAGAGAGAGAGAAAGGGGAGGGAGAGTGAGAGAGTGAGTGAGAGAAAGAGAGAGAGAGAGAGAAAGAGGGGGGGGGGAGAGAGGGGGGGGAGAAGGAGGGTGTGTGGGAGAGAGAGAGGGAGGGAGAGTGAGTGAGTGAGAGGGAGAGAGAGAAAGAGAGAGAGAGGGAGACGGAGAGAGGGAGAGAGAGAGATAGAGAAGAGAGAGGGGGGAGGGAGAGTGAGGGAGAGAGAGAGGGAGGGAGAGTGAGTGAGAGAAATAGAGAGAGAGAGTGTGTGCGTGTGAATGTGTGCGTGCTTGCGTGCGTGCATGTGTGTGTGTGTGTGTGTGTGTGTGTGTGTGTGTGTGTAATAAGTGTGCCTCCCCGTGTAGTTAAGAGATAGAGAAAGAGAGAGAGAAATTATGCAGTCATATATAGACATATAGATAGATATATGTACGTCAGGTAAAGAATGAAGGTTTATTAGCTTCGCTAAATTGCTGTTCATTGTTTCAATTATCTTAACGGCTAAGATTACAGTTGTTATTAATGAGATTGAAGTGGTATGAGCTTCTTCATCTAAATCCGGGTTATTATGTCCTTATTCACCCAACCGTAGTGCGAGAGAGAGATATGAAAATATAGAGACGAAGAGGGAGAGAGAGGGGGGGGGGGGTGGAGAGAATAAGAGAGAGAAAGAGAGAAAGGGGTGGGGGGGAAGGGAGTATGGGAGAGAGAGGGAGAAAGAGAGACAGACAGTCAGAGAGAGAGATAGAAGTGAATAGATAGATAGATAGAGAGAGAGATGAGAATAGAAAGACAAAAAGAGAGCGAGAGATGAAAATGGAAAGACAAAGAGAGGGAGAGAGAGAGAAGGGGGTGAAGGGTGAGAAGAGAGGAATAAAAAGCAAGTCAGGGAGAGAGAACGAAGGTGACGATAATAAAGATAATATTTATAGCATTACTAAGGATACAAACAGAAACAAAAATGGTAATAATGACGATAACAATAATAATGGTAATTATTATACTGATGGTAATGACAACAATAACAATAACAAAAATGATAACAGCAAGGATAATATCATCAATGATGATAACATAATGATAATAGGAATAACAACAGCAACAACATTAATAACAATTATGATGACAGTGATACTAGTATCGTTAGTCATAAAATATATAAAGAAATACAAATGCTGCTACCACTTTAACTACAACAACTACTAGGCCAACTATTAATGATGATGTTATTAGTAATTGTAATAGTGATAATCACAATTGTAATGATGGTGATATCAGTAGGAATATTAGTGATTATGATATCAACGTATAATAGTAATAACATTAATGATAATGATGATAATAATAATGATGATAATAGCAATGACAATACTACTACTAATAATAAGTATAGTAATAATAGTAATCATTACTATTATCAATATAATGATGATGTTTATAATGATGATAATGATGTTGATGATAATGATGTTGATGATAATGATAATATTGATGATCATAATTTTGATAATAACGATTATTGTATGATAAAAGTGATGATAATAACATTGTCAAGAATGATGATAATAATAATGACAATGAAATCATATGATAATATCAAAATCATTATTATTACCGGTATTATCATTACCATCATTATTATCAATATTTTCATAAAAATAACAATGGTAATGATAGCAATGACAATAACGATAACCATAACATCAATTGTAATAGTAATAATGGTACTGACAATAACAAAGCTAATTGTAGAATGATAATGATAATGGTATCAATAATAATGATAATTGATAATAATAATAATGATGATAACTATACAAATATTATTACTGCAATTACTACTAGTACTACTACTACCACTAAACTACTATTACAACTA
>NC_091552.1:33744455-33746824 GCF_042767895.1 Penaeus vannamei | reverse complement strand
CCGAGTGAAGGCAGCAATTACTCCTGTTAGAGAGTGGTACTTATGTAAATGGACTCTCTAGTTAAGGCTGTTCCTTTTGATAAGCGCTTAGCGTAGTTGCTATTTGCAGGGGGAGAAAAATTACCTGGTTGTCTGAATTATGAAGCTGAGTGCTAATTCCTGTTTTCGCCATTTTGATGTTGATTATTGAAGATGTTTTTTATTACCACAATAATAGTTCATTATTATTGTTTTAGGTGTGGTGATTATGGTGGCTATTCTAGTTCACTTTATTGTTTTTATCATTCCTTTTTTTACGCATATGATTATAAACTTATAACTGGTGTTGTTGTCATCAGCATTGTCATTATCATTATCCTTTTATCATGAGCATTATCATCATCATCATCATAATTTCATTTATATCATTCTTATCATTAGTGTTATTATGAATTATGCTATTATTACTATTACCAATAGTGACATTACTTTTTACTGTTAATGTCATCATAATCACCATCATCATCATCATCATCATCATCATAATCACTATCATCATCATTATCATCATCATAATCACCATCATCATCATTATCATCATAATCACCATTATCATCATCAGCAGCAGCATCACTATCAAATTCATCATCACTGTTATTATCATTTTTTCTTCTCCCGTCATCAGTGTTCATTATCATCATATTCATTATATTCAGCATTCCTTAAGAGACACAAACAGACGAAAAATTGCTAATCCACTTATGGAATAAATTCAAAGAAAAGGAGATGCAGACGACGATTATTAATATTAATTTTTCATCTGAAATTTAAATGAAATGAATGATGCGACAGAAGAATTGTCGAGTAAGATGCATATTGCAATAACTTGCCTGCAGTTCAGAAGAAAAACGACTTAATGTTGGCTTAAAGGAAAATGCTGCTGGTGATGCTGTCAATATTGTTATTACAGGAACATCTGTTGCTAATACTGCAGCAGCTTCTACCGCTGTTGCTCCTTCTACTGGGTTAGGGATATTGATATTTCTATTATTACTATTGCTGGTAACGTTACTAGTACTATCAATATTACGAATACGTCTATTTTTTCTACTATTACTACCACCATTACTTTTACCACCAATATTACCACTACTGCTATAACCACTACTACAGCTGCTGTTACTGCTACTGATAATAAAACTGGCAATGATAAACACATCGACAGCATCAATAGCCAGGATTAGAAAGAGAGAGAGAGAGAGAGAGAGAGAGATGATAGATAGATAGATAGAGAGAGAGGGAGGGGGGAGAGAGAGAGAGAGAGAGAGAGAGAGAGAGAGAGAGAGAGAGAGAGAGAGAGAGAGAGAGAGAGAGAGAGATGAATAAAGAGAGATAGAGACATGAACAGAGAGAGAGAGGGGGGGGACCCCCCCCTATCTATCCTTTCCTAGCAACCGCATCCCACATTTACTCCCAACTCGAGTTATTTCCCCATCCTTTCATTAGCTGGAATTTTGCCTTCCTGTGTCGCCTTTGGTAATATACATGCAGATTGGACGTCGACCATTAATACGTTTTTTTTTTGTTTTTTTATCTTTCATCTTTATTTTTCTTTGTGATGAAGAGTTGGACCGAAAACAACATGACCAAAGTTGATATAAAGGCGAAGAGAGGGATCCGGAGGAGGGTAGTAAAGGGGAATAATGAAAGAAAGATGATAATGTTTTCTTAGGATATATATATATTTTTTTACTTCGTGGAATGAAATGGATGGAATTAATGATAATATTAGTGATAATATTGATATAATTATCATTATTGTTATCATCATCATCATTATTATTATTGTTATTATTATTATTGGCATTATCATCATTACTATTATTGTTGTTGTTTTATTATCATATTCTTTATTGTTACAAATATTATTGTTATCATAAGTATTGCTTTCATCATTACTATTATCATCAACTTTGTTATGATTATAGTTACTGTCATCATCACCATAATCATCATCGTTATCATTATCATCATTATCGTTATCATCATTGTCATTATCATCACCACCATCACTATCATTTCCATCATAATCGTTACCATCATCACTGTCATCATAATCCTTATCATTATCATCATCATCGTTATCATCTTCATCACTATCATCATCATCACCACCACCATCATCACCACCATCTTCACCATCCTCCTCACCATAATCATCATCATCATAATAGAAGTTGAAAACTGCATCTGGATATCTTCCTTTGCATTGCTTTGTATTCGACAGCATTTTCGCAATTTAATTAGGGATTTTTTTTCTGTCCTTTCAGATGCAACGGCATATTTGCAACGCGAAAGGTCATCCGTTTTGCAACCGAGAGGAGAGCGAG
>NC_091552.1:33671955-33679455 GCF_042767895.1 Penaeus vannamei | reverse complement strand
TTTACAGATATTTGCATCTTCATATATATATATATATATATATATATATATATATATATATATATATATATATATATATATATATATATATATATATATATCAATCTATATATATATATATATATATATATATATATATATATATATATATATATATATATATATATATATATATATATATATATATATATATATATATATATATATATATATATATATCAATCTATCTATTTATGTATATATATATTGTGTGTGTGTGTGTTGTGTGTGTGTGTGTGTGTGTGTGTGTGTGTGTGTGTGTGTGTGTGTGTGTTAGTGTGTGTGTGTGTGTGTGTGTGTGTGTGTGTGTGTGTGTGTGTGTGTGTGTGTGTGTGTGTGTGTGTGTGTGTGTGTGTGTGTGTGTAGATATATGCACGTTCACGCACACACACTCTAGATACTTCACACACATACACACACAATCAAGATACTTCACACACATACACACACACTCCAGTTACTTCACACATACATACACACGCACATACTTATACACCTATCTACACAGATATATGCATTTATAAGCATTACACGCCTTTACGTATGTGTACCTCTGACGGTCATGTACGCTCGTGCATGTATAATACTAAGTATACGTACGCACATATGTATGCGTGAGGACGAAACATTCTCAGATAGTTGAAGGAGACGTGGAGGCGGTCTCTCGGGGGAACAGCGCTTTGGGAGGGGAATATCATATTTCTCTTGGTAATTTACTTTTTTTTTCTCTTTTTCCTTTCTCTGTGTTAACTTGAATATCATTGTCTCGAACATTTGTTTTTGGTAAAACAGCGATTGTCGTTGGTACAATGATTCTCATTACTGACTACGTAATTATCCTGATAATTGGTATTATCATTTTTGATGATATTAGTACCACTACTATAATAGTTATTGTCATAACTCTTATTTTTATCAGTATCCTCATCATTTGTTATCATCATCGTTATCATTGTAATTATTATTATTAAGGATGTTCTTGTTGTGACGAAGCTGATAAAAATGATCATCATTGCCATTATTATTATTATTATTGTCATTATCATTAGTACTAATTTATTACTCTTACCTTTAGTTCTATTCTTTCCTTAAGATATATTCCCATTCTCATTCTTATTCTTAGTCTTTTCTTTTCCTGTGTCTGTTGTTATTATTCCTTATATGCTTAATGCCCTTTTCATATCTGATTTTCTTTAATAATAACCATCATCATTGCAATATAGAAACATTTAAATTATGTATATTACTCGAACATATATTTATCAACATCTACTCCTTATAATGTCCTTAGAACTGATATTCACGTTCATTTATGAGTGACTCTTCGACCGAAATCTGTTCAATAATGAATTCTATCAATAAGAAAAGGCGTGACTAGAGCCACATTGAAAATATAAGTTAGGGTTAATGTTCTCGTTAAAAATAAATCAATTAATAATAATAATAAAAAAAACAGTGGCGTGAAAGCAAAGATGAAAGCTCCACACAACCACAATATGAAAAGATTCGGTAAATCAAAACGTTTCGAGATATACGAACCACCTTATCGGGCAACAATAACGATATAGAGCATCATTTTCCGCTTTATCGTCTAATGAGGAGGCGAATCAGAACCAAAAGGTCATGTTTTATTATTCCTTTCAATTGCGTTTCATTTACCGTTATATAATATTCATACCTATTTAACTCGTAAAACCTTTGCGTCATAAGTTAATAAAAAAAACAAAAAACAGTGCAAATCAAGTTGAGGTTATTCGCAGTTTTTCAAAACATAAATGGCAAAATTAGCATGAGGTTTCATAGAATATATACTCTCCAGCTGAAATTGCAAAATAACTTTTAGGAGGGAAGGGAAATAAACTAGAGTGATATTTGAATTCATTTTGTTTTGGAGAGGAAAGTGTGTTAAGAATTGCTAAGCGTAAAGACACAATTATACGTTTGAATTACCAAGAAGAAATGTCTTATGTTTCTTGTTGGAAATGTTTTGTGTGTGTATGTATGAGTGGGATTTCACAAACATACAAGCACATTTATGCTCACACACACACACACACACACACACACACACACACACACACACACACACACACACACACACACACACACACACACACACACACACACACACACACACACACACACACACACACACACACACACACACACACACACACACACACACACACACACACACACACACACACACATACACACACACACACACACACACACACACGCACATGCACACACACATACACACACACACCGATAATATTGAAAAAAGGAAAGCCTTCCATGCAGCCTTTTCCCGATGCTCCCTGGAATTTTTTTCACGGATGAAAAAGAGGAACAGTGCATATTGATTTAAAAAAGAGGATTCTAGGTGTTTTTTCTGTCTTTCTCTCTCACTTTTCTCAGAGGCATTTTATTGTCAATAAAAAAAAAATGTAAAGCTCATGATATTATTGCAGTTACAATAGTGCAAAATGTTCTATTTCATTGGAATGCTATTTTCACTGAATAATTATTGAAGAACCCATTTTCAATAACATACTATTTACAAATTCATGTGTGAATTATAATTACACTGACTAATTTCAGAGTAATGCAGACATTCTACTTTTGAATAATATTTTCGACTCTGAAGATAAAATAGCGTCAAAAACTTTCAGTAATATATATACATATTTTTGGGGGGCGACGGATGCAGATATTTATTTTAAAAATATATATATCTTGCGATAGTGAATATACTGCAATGTTAAATATGAATTTTGAAACAGGATGCTCTGTGTTTTTATTCTGGAAAGTAAAAAGATGAAGAAAAGAAATTACAAATTCATTACGCTTGCTGTTATTATATGTAATTAACCAAAAAACGTTATTTGTGATTTTCATTACATATATATATATATATATATATATATATATATATATATATATATATATATATATATATATATATATATATATATATATATACATATATATTAGTTTCCCCTTTTTCTTTGAGACTAATGATATACATACATTTCACCGAGATATTAGCAACAATAAATGTTATAATGTAATCATGAGAGAGAAACAGAGACAGAGACAGATAGATAGATAGACAGACAAACAGACAGACAGACGGAGACGGACACAGAAACAAACAAATAGAGAAACAGACAATGACAAAGAATTTTCTTTTAGTGATTTTAAAGTATACACCTGAAAGTGGATTATATAATATGGATAACGCAATTTACTCTCTTTTCTCCTCTCCCGAAATGAAATAGTGGTTGAAGCTAAAAATAACATCCCTTAAAAACGTGTCAGTATAAACTTTGCAAGGCATGAATTGACTAACTATATTGATAAAAGTTGACAAAATATCTATAAAATCCTGTAAAGTAACAATGAACTATTTAATTTAATCGCATTGTTAGTGATAACATAAAGAAGAGATTCTAAATGATGGAAATATACGTAACGAAAACATGAGAAATGAATTACCATATTTTAGGACATTTACGTATTGTGAATATATTTTCCTATGATTTATGGAAACGATACAGGTATCTTCATATTACATTCACAGGTAGGATGAAATATACAACAATTATTATCTGCAGAAGATAACAGCAGGAAAGCGAAATGATATATCACAGAGTTTAGAGATAATAACTTTATCAAGGAAATACCTCGCCAAATAGTCCTAAATACAGTTTAATCGCATTAAGTGTCCATAAATTCATGCTATATTTGTTACTTTTTTTGAGTTGTGGGTTCTCTTTTTTATCGCCGTTTTAACTGATAAAGGATAGTTATTGTTGCTGGTATAGTTCCGGGTATTTTTGTTTGGTTATTTATATTTGTTATTAATAGCTCTTTACATTTGCGGTGCCATATGTCCATTCATATATCCATTTCAAAGCTTTAAAATAATCTGCATTGGTGAATATTCTGGCACCCTTTCCCTTTATAGCATATTTCTACGAATTATATATATACGAAACATCACATATACTCCTATTAATCAAAATCCTGCACCTAACGTAAATGTACAATGTTGTGATTTTAAACTGCGAGAGAAGCTGTTGATGGGAAATCCCTGATAGATGATACAATCGGCTTCACTGCAGAGTGTGATTCGAGAGTTAGTCATTTAAGAAAATATAGAAAATACAGTTAGTGTGAAACAGTTTGTTAAACGGGATTTTCCTGAACTCAGAGTTTGGAAGTAAGAATTACTCTCTCTGCGGACATTTTTTTTATCACTTTGGATCAGTCTCTTTATTTGTATTATTTTTATTTACTTATTTATATTATCATTATTATCATTATTGTTATTATCATTATAATTATTATTATTGTTATTATTATTATAATTATTATTATTATTATTATTATTATTATCATTATTATTATTATTATTATTATTACTATTATAATAATAATAATAATTATTATTATTATTGTTATTATATTGTTATTATTGTGTGTGTGTTCATATAGAAATATTTTAACAGAGGAAGAAATCGGAAAAGTGATAATAGAGTTCACTTGATAAATGGTAAAATGGTCCTTTTACAATACTGGCATACGAGTGTCTAATACAGTAAGGTACAGTTGACGTTTTCACAAACTGGCGAATGTGCAACATTATCCTTTTGCTAGAAAATTCCCTTTGAAGATTTTCCCCTTTTTCTGATGTCCTGTTTTTATTATTTTTTCCCCCACATTATTCTGATGATATTTCGTATTTTCTGAGCCCATAGTGGTCTGTTACGTAAGGCTTTACGATATCAGTCTTAAATAGTAAATGCAAAATTTGGCCATTCGCCGATTTGTGAAAACACCGACGTAATATCCTGTTGTATGACACTCTGGTTCACGTAGTTCTTTATGTAAGTGTTAATGAAGGTGTTTTCTAGACTGACGTAGATTCCGATGTCTCGAGAATGTTTTGATGTTTATCGTGATGTATAGTGATGGTTGTTTATAGATATATTTTGATAATTAATTTAACGACAATTATGGGTCTTAGGTTTTAGAAAATGGAAACTTTTTTGGTAGAAATTTTAATGACAATTTATTTTTTCCTGGAATTTGATTGCAAGAGTGAATTGCGAATAAAGAAGTGCAACTAATACATATTTGGAGATGTTATTATTATATTTCTTTTACAAGTGGTACACAGACACACATATCTTATGCAAAATACGTAAAACACATAGAAAACGATGGTCTTAATATTTAGAATGATTTTGCTAGTTACTTGTGGTTGTTGATAAAACTTACATGATTTTCGAAAATTCCACTACAGACATGAATACTTGCAAACTTATAATGTAAAGCCAGTGGAAGAAATAAACTTGACGTTAATATAAACGTTGCTTTATTAGATATTTATCCAGATCTGTTTCAATGTAGACTGGTTCCTTTTGGACGATCGCATAAAAAAAAAATATATATGTATGTATGTATCTTTCATTTTCTCTCTCTCTCTCTCTCTCTCTCTCTCTCTCTCTCTCTCTCTCTCTCTCTCTCTCTCTCTCTCTCTCTGTCTGTCTGTCTGTCTCTCTGTCTCTCTCTGTCTGTCTCTTTGTCTCTGTCTTTGTCTTTGTCTCTGTCTTTGTCTTTGTCTCTGTCTCTTTCTCTGTCTCTTTGTCTCTCTCTCTCTGTCTGTCTCTTTGTCTCTCTCTCTCTCTCTCAGTCTCTCTCTCATTCACTTTCTCTCTCTCTCTCTCTCTCTCTCTCTCTCTCTCTCTCTCTCTCTCTCTCTCTCTCTCTCTCTCTCTCTCTCTCTCTATATATATATATATATATATATATATATATATATATATATATATATATATATATATATATATACTTTTATTTCAATAGGAATTTTGACAAGCGGATGTTGAGCTTTTAGATATATTCTATTCGACTGAAAATATACGAATAAGATAAATACATAAAAAAATCCTATATTTACAACCGTATATACCCTCATATGTGAACCTTTGAAGTGTAGATACACACATGTACGCAACTTTCCCAGGTAGTTGGAAGGAACCCAGCCCAGTCTCAAAGGAGAACTGTGCTTCGGGAACTGAATATCACATTTTACTTGCTAATTTCTTTTCTTCTTCTCATCTCTCTTTCGCTCTTTCTATTTCTGTCTCTCTCTCTGTCTCTGGCTATTTCTCTTTCTTTCTCTCTCTCTCTCTTTCTCTCTCGCTTTCTCTCTCTCTCTCTGTCTCTCTCTCTCTCGCACTCTCTCTCTCTCTCTCGCACTCTCTCTCTCTCTCTCTCGCACTCGCACTCTCTCTCTCTCTCGCACTCTCTCTCTCTCGCACTCTCTCTCTCTCGCACTCTCTCTATCTCTCGCACTCTCTCTATCTCTCGCACTCTCTCTCTCCGGCACTCTCTCTTTCTCACACTCTCTCTCTCTTTCGCTGAATAATTTCAAACTCAAAATTCATCATTTAGAATATTCGCATCGAGTTAATCAGTTAGAATAACTCTGAAGTCCGAGTCCCAAGGATACAAGAAATAAAAAGGAGTAGCTGTATATTTTTTTTTTCTTTGTTTAATTCATTTCGTCTCTCTTTTTTCGGACATATTTGGTTAGTTTGTTAATGCAATTAGTTATTATGCGTCCATTAACTAATTATTTCCAAACATAGTTTAGCTGGATATTTTGCTCGCGTGAAAAAACATAATGGAAATATGAATTGATGATTATGTTTATCCACGAGGATTTATATAGATTATAGCCCTGCCCTGTAAACAGCTCAACACATAACCTTAAACGTGCTTTTAAAGTATTTAGCCCAACTCTCAGCCTTCGTTCTTTAGTATGGTGCAAGTAGGAAGCAGTGTGAATAAATATTATTTTTTAAGTCTCGGCAAAAAGGTTTGTTTTCAATCGGATGGAAGTTATCGTGATGATATTTTCAAATATTAACGTTGACTTTTGATGCTTGTAAACTCTCGTGATCAGAATATGATGGATCGTTTTTTTATATAAGGATATCCTTGCTTATTTCTCTATCTATTATTTGTATATATTTAAACGAATAGAGAATATAGGACCAATAGATAGAAGTATATTCTATCTGGATTGATGGAATGACGAAGAAGAGAGCAAACAACAACAAAAATATAAAAATGTATTCATATGATAACAATGATATTAATTATGTTAATGATAACGATAAGAATTATGATTTTAATACCAAAGGTTATATTAGCAATAGCAATAACGATATTAATAAAAATGTCTATAAGAGCAATGCGAGAATAAAAGACAGTAATGATAATGACAAACAAACGTAATGAGTGACAGCAATAATATGTGAGGGGAGCATAATTAATTAAACTATCTCTGTAACCTTTTTTTTTCATCATCAAACACAGCATTTATATAATCATGGAAAAAAATATATATCACATGAAATTTTCCTTCCCACAACGCTGAAT